>NC_058134.1:2535194-2583455 GCF_016433145.1 Gracilinanus agilis
AATCTTCTGGTAATCGGCCATAATCTTTTGGTTTTCGGCCATAATCTTCTTGTTTTCGGCCATAATCTTCTGGTATTCCTTTTCAATCTGGTCATTTCTTGTGTTCAATTTGCTTATCAGTTCATTTGGTTTCTGAGCCTCGCTTTCCAGTTGCAAGATTCTACCTTTTAAACTGTTATTTTCTTGCCAGATCTCTTCCATTTTCCTCAAAATCTCAGTTTTGAACTCTTCCATAGCTTGTGAGGAGTTTTCCTTATTTGGGGAGGGTCTGGATGGTTGTTTGTTCTCCTCCTCTGTTTGCTCGGTTGTCTGGATTTTCTCTGTGTAAAAGCTGTCGAGTGTTAAAGACTTCTTTTTTTTGTTATTATTCTTTCTCTTCTGAACTTCCTGTGACTGATTATCCATCATTAGCCCAGCAGCTTCTCACGTTTATCCTCGCGCTCAGTGTCTGTCAGAGATCTATTGGCTCCTGAGGTCTGAGTTCTAGTTTTTTCCAAGGTCAAGCCCCCTGGTGGACTCCCTTGCTTGCTCTGCAGGAGGTTCCTTTACAAGTCTCAGGGAGCTACTTCCACAGTCGTATACCCGTCTGCACTGGTTCCCCACTTAGGCTTTAGTTCCTGGTTGTGTCTGCCTCCACCCACGCCTCCACAGTGCCTGAGCTCTGCTCAGCTGGCACTCTGCGCCCAGCGTCCTGCTCCCGCGCGCTCAGATTTCGCGTGCCTTTTTTGGCTTAATGGGGTCCTAAGTCTTGCTGCTCTCAGGAACAGGTCCCGGAGCTGCCAATGACTCGATGGGTGCCCCAAACTTGCTCTATTTCTTTTTAGCTGGCTTCCGAGCTACAGGTGTTGTGTGTGGAGGGGGTGGGGGTGGGGCGGTTGCTCAGCCCGCGATTTAGTGAGAGCCCTTTATAGCATGGAAATGCCTCGATTCCACGTACCTTCCACGCTGTGCCCTGTTGTGGGGTTCCTCCGTTCGTCTGGACTTGTTTTTATGTCCCCTTGAGGAGTTTTGTGTGTTTTTCGGTCAGGAGAGGTTAAGAGCTGCTTCTTACTCTGCCGCCATCTTAACCCGGAAGTCTCCATTCATGATACTTTTAATTTGGTTCTTTTCTTTCTTTTTCTTAATTAGATTAACCAGTACTTTATCTATTTTTTTTCCAAAATATCAGCTGCTAGTCTTACTTATTAATTCAATAGTTCTTTTACTTTTAATTTTTCTAATTTCTCCTTTGATCTTTAGGATTTCCAATTTGGTCTTTATCTGAGGGTTTTTAATTTGTTCTTTTTCTAGTTTTTTAGTTGCATGCCCAATTTGTTAATTTCCTCTTTCTCTTTTTTGTTAATATAGGCACTCAGGGATACACATTTTCTCCTGGGTATGGAGAACCTTTCAGCCCCAATCAAACACATTTTATAAGCTGCCTCCTAACAATAAGGTCAGGGGGAATGAAGAAAGTTTTCCAGAAACTTGTTTAAAGGCAGCTCCTGTTGGTTTTAGTTGAGAAAATGCTATGAATTTTGTTGTGTAATCAGATTCACCTGAACAACAGATAAATCAGCCTACAGTTGGCCCATGTTCCAGAGACTCTGACCAAAATGGATTCAAGACCTGGAGCAAAAAGAAACACAGTTCATCTAGGGTTTCCAAATGTTGCATTTTATTTTTATTTTTGGTTGTGAGAAAGAGGAATAAGTTGAGTGTCTTCAATTGGGACCACTTTTGTGACATATTTGAATTATTTTTATAGGCACCATTTTAAAAGTTGGCCCAGGAGGGTGGTAGGGACTGAAATGAAGGTCACTAAGTTTCTTTGTTTGGTGGAATTTGAATGACAGTTGAATTTAAATGGATCTAAAAAAATGCAGTTCTCAAGGAAAGTGCACAAATAAATAAATAAACAAGATAATTTACTCCTGAATGTGGCTTTGGCTGTATCCCATAAATTTTAACATGTTGTTTCCTCATTGTCATTCCCTTCAGTGAAATCAGTAATTGTTTCTTTTATTTGTTCTCTAACCCACCAGTTTTGGAGTATAAGATTATATAATTTCCAATAATTTTTTAATTTGCCTCTCCATATATCCTTGCTAATTATAATTTTTATCCCAATATGATTTGAAAAAGTTTCATTCATCATTCTTGTTTTTCTACATTTGTTTCCAATGTTTTTATGCCCTAGTACATGGTCAGTCTTTGTAAATGTACCATGTCCTACTGAAAAGAATGTACTTTCCTTTTTATCCCTACTCACTTTTCTCCATATTTCTATTAACTAATTTTTCCTAAAATTTCATTCACATCTCTTATTTCTTTCTTATTTATTTTTTGGTTTAATTTATCTAGGTCTGATAGAGGAAGGTTGAGGTCTCCCACTATTATGGTTTTACTATCTATTTCTTCCAAAAGCTCCAATAGTCTTTGATTTAAAAATATGGATGCTATACCATTTGGTGCATATATGTTGGGTACTGATATTTCTTCATTGCCGATGCTGTCTTTCATCAGGATATAATTCCCTTCCTTATCTCTTTTAATCTGATATATTTTTTTACTTTTGCTTTATCAGAGATCATGGTTGCTACTTCTGCTTTCTTTTTCTCAGGTGCTGTTCAATAAATTCTTGTCCAGCCTCTTACCTTAACCCTTTGTGTGTCTGCCTCATGTGTGATTCTTGTAGACAATATATGGTTGAATTTTGTGTTTTAAACCATTCTGCTATCCCCTTGTGTTTTTTTAACATTTATTAATATTCATTTTTAACATGGTTACATGCTTCATGCCCCTACTTTCCCCTTCACTCCCCGCTCTCCCCCCACCCATGGTTGCCACACATTTCCATTGGTTGTAACATATGTCCTTGTTCAGGGCCTGTTTCCAAATTGTTGTTAGTTGCATTGGTGTGGTCATTTCGAGTCTACATCCCCAATCATGTCGGCCTCAACCCATGCATTCAAGCAATTGTTTATCCTCTATGTTTCCTCTCCTGCAGTTCTTCCTCTGAATGTAGGTAGCGTTCTTTACCATAAATCCCTCAAAGCTGTCTTGTGTCATTGCATTGCTGCTGGTATAGAAGTCCATTACATTCAATTTTACCACAGTGTATCAGTCTCTGTGTATAGTGTTCTTCTGGCTCTGCTCCTCTCACTCTGTATCAGTTCCTGGAGGTCTTTCCAATTCACATGGAATTCCTCCAGCTTATTATTCCTTTTAGCACAATAGTATTCCATCACCAGCATATACCACAATTTGTTCAGCCATTCCCCAATTGAAGGACATACCCTCCTTTTCCAGTTCTTTGCCACCACAAAGAGCACAGCTATAAATAAATCCTTATAACCCTATAATCCTATAATAAGGATTCTCCTTAGCATGGAAGCTCTTGAACTTGGTTATTACATTGCTGGGAATAATCAATTGTAGTTTTAATGCTTGGGGTGATCTGTGGATTCTTTCAATGTCTACATTTTACCCTTTTGTTCAAGAATATCAGGGTATTTTCTTGTATAATTTCTTGTAATATAATGTCTAGGTTTTTTTCTTTTTTGGTCATGGCTTTCATGTAGTCCACTAATTCCTAAATTGTCTCTCCTAGATCTGTTTTCCAAGTTAATTGTTTTTTCTCAATAAGATATTTCATGTTTCCTTCTATTTTTCTTCTTTTGATTTTGTTTTATTATTTCTTGCTTTCTTGTGAAAAAACATTAAGTTCTACTCATTCAATTCCAGTCTTTATAGACTGATTTTTCAACTATGATCTTTTGATTTCCTTTTCTGTTTGGCCTATCCTGTTTTTTATGGCTCTCAGCAGGTCAATTCTGGTCTCAGATTTGTTTATTACTTTATTTGATTTCTGTGCCTCTTTTTCTATTGGGCAATTTTCTCTTTTAAACTGTTATTTTCTTTTGTTTTCTTTTTATTTCTTTTTTCACACCTTTTCCCTATTTTTCTTCTGTCTTTCTTATTTGGTTCTTGAAATCCTTTTTAAGTTCCTTGAGAGCTTGTGACCAATTTCCACTTTTTTTGAGGGGGGGGGTTTGCATGTGTTTGTTTGTTTCTCACTCTCTTCTGTTGATTTTGTATTTTGCTCTTTTTCTTCATAGAAATTTTCCAGGGCCAAACTTTTTTGTTTGGTTGGTTGTTTTTTATTGTTGTTTTTTTTGTAAACAGTTTACTCCTATTCCAGCTGGAGGATTGGGATTCATGCATATTGATGGTCTTTGCTATCTTATATTCTGTCTCACAGGGCTTTACCTTGGGACAATCTTCCCTTCCCTGTTAGAGATCTGAGTGAGAACTGGTAGATCTGTAGTTTGCTTTAAAAATTTTGCCCTGAGGCTATCTTCTTCAGCTACTGCTGCTGCTTCTTGAGCTCTGAGACACACCTACATTGGCTTGTATTTTCAAGGGTGGGTCTGTGGTGTAGCATGCTGCTGCTCCCAGCTTTGACCTGAGGCTGTCTTCCCAACCTCTGTTTCCCCCAACTGCTGGGATTTCCCTGACCCTAGCTCTAACTCTGGTATGGTAGGTCAGAGGGAGGTGTGGTCATCCTGCTGCTTTTCCTCATGTTGTTTTGCCCCCTTATAGCATGAGAATTCTTTCTCACTGCCTATTTTTCATGCTGTATCCATGGGGAGAGCCCTTTTACTCATTCTGTTTTGACTTCTGTCCTTTTGAGATGCTTTGTAATGATCAGTTTGGAAGAAAATTCTGAGCAGCTCCAAGACTTTCCTGCTACTGTGCCACAATCTTGGCTCTGTTCCTATGGATTCTTTTAATTTCTATTTCACTTTGTTGTTCAATAATATCAGGACAGTTTTCTTTGGTAATTTCTTATATTATGATGCCCAGGGTACTTTTTTTTTAAATCATGGCTTTTAAGTAACTCAATAATTCTTAAATTGTCTCTCCTGGATCTATTTTCCAGTCAGTTCTGTTTTCAATGAAATATTTCATATTTTTTTCTACTTTTTTATTCTTTTGATTTTGCTTTATTGTTTCTTGATGTCTCATGAAATCAATCATTAGCTTATAGTTGCCAAACTCTAATTTTTAAAGAATGATATTCTTTCATGAATTTTGTACCTCCTTTTTCATTTGGCCAATTCTGCTATTATTTTCTTCTTGTGTTGCTTTAATTTCTCTTCTCCATTTTTTCTTTGCCTCTCTTAATTAACTTTTGAAATCTTAACCCTCATCCTAAATTCATATTTTTCTTTAAAGCTTTGTGTTTTATTCCTTCACTTTCACTAACTCTTTCTGACTCTGCCTTGCTTTTCTGTGTCTCCATGAAAATTTTCTTGGCTTAGGTGATTTGTTTTTATGTTTGCTCATTTCCCCTTGACTTTTTCTTGATTTTACTTTTATCTTAAGAGTGGGTTCTGTTCTCAAGGTAGAAAGGACATCTTATTAAACTTCAGTTTTTTCCTTCATGCTACCCTTAGCTCTTTTTCTAGGTTTTTGCAAGTTTCAGTTCTTCCAAGGTAGTATGATGGACTGCAGACTAGGAGCTCTGAAATCACCTCCCACTGATGATTCAATAACCCCCTGAGAGTGATGATGGCTTGCAAAACTCAGAGTACTGTGAGCTACTCTGTTCTGAGGCTCAGAGTCTAGCCTCATGCTTGGCCATGGGATTTTGGTCTCACCTTGATCAGGTGAGGCACACTGTGGACTGCCTTGCCTTGGGCCTTTCAACTTTACCTTGAGCTTTGGAAGATCTCTGGGCCTCACCCTGGGTTTAAACAGACCAGGTGTACCAAGTACTACTTTGAGCTGGGTTTCACGTCTTCACTACAATCTTGGGCTAGGAGACCTGGCCTCACTCTGGGCTGACACAAATCAGGTGTTCTGTGCAGACTTCTCCTTACTACTAATTCAGACATTACTTCAGGCTTGGGCCAAAGCACTGTTGGTGAAGTTTTTCAAGTTCAGGGCCCAATCTGAAACTTCAAGTTGCCTGTGAGTCCCCCACATTACCCCAGAGAGTGGAGAGAGGAAATGCTCACTTTGGGAGGCCAGACAGAGGGGCAGAGCATACAAAAATGTCCTTGGGAACTGGGAAGAGGGGGAACAGAGTAACTTCTCCCCCCCCCCCCCGCACTCAGTGCTAGGTGGACACTTGTGCCAATGATTTGCCAACACTGACCTAGGATTTGGAACTTTATTAGGTATGTGTGGGGTTGCAATACTATTAGCTTAGGTAGGATCTCAGGGTCTGGATGATGGCCTTGTCCCAGGTTCAGAACAGTAGATGTGGGGTAGTAGGGCTATTTGTTGCTTGTATGGGTACTCCTTAGTGTAGCCTCCTGCATGCTGTTCTACCCTCTCATGTCTGAACAAGACTCTTTCTGGTTACCTTTCAAGTTGTTCTCTGCATGAAAGTTGCTTCACTCTCTCTCCTTATTAGTTACTAATTTGTTCTGAGGTGCTTTTTTAAGATTGGTTGGAGAAGATTCTCGTAGTGCTTTGAACTTTCCCTGCTTTTACTCCACCATCTTGATTGGTATCTCTTATTTCAAAATATTGGAGATGTTTTCCAAATAGCAGTTTCCCCTACTTTTTTCTTTCAGGTATTGAATGTATCAGAAATACCAAAATAAACTTTTTGATATATGAAACCATTGTATTCTAGTTTGAGAATACCATTGCAAAATCATTTTTCTTGTTTCTTTGAATGTGTATTTCATCAGAAATTAACCCTAAGCTGTGAATGGTAATGGAAGAAAAATTTTGAAAAAAATTAATCAATTTTTTTATACATTTTATTTTTATATAACCTGGATTTCTTTCCCTGTATCTCTTGCCTTCCCAGAGAGCCAACACTGATAAGACATTTCTTTAAATATTAAAAAAAAATACAAGAGGGGGAAAAGTGCTAAGTCAGAACAGAAAAAAAATCTGATGTTACATGCAATGGTAGCTCTTCAAAGAAGGCTGAATAGGTGCCTTCTCCTATATCTTCTTTAGGGCTTTATCCTCATACTTTCACAACATCCACCTTTCTTTTGTTTGTACTTGTTCTTTCCATTCATTTTTATTGATTTAATTGTTGTGTCTACCACTTTTTCTGCACTTGCTTCCTTTTTTTCTGCATCAGTTTATGTAAGTCTTCCACAGTTCTCTCTATATAATTTTAATTCTTCTACCATAAAATTGTTTTTGATTACATTCATGTAATTCAATTTGTTTAATCAAAAAGGATGTCATCCTTAAAGGAGAAGTTAATATTCATATCTTCCCTTTCTTATGCCATCATAGTTATCCAAATTACCTCTCCCCCTCCCCAAGAGCCAACTCACATAACAAAGAATTTTTTTAAGAGTGGGAACAATCAATAAAATTAATAGATATACTGAAAAAGTTTGAGAACATATGTAATTGCAATACAAAAAATGGGTTGGGGGAGTTATATCTCTTAATGTGAATCTTGCTTAATCTTTGTAATTTACTTAGTCATTTTAAATTATTTTTGTGTGATTGTTCCTCACCCTTACATTTTTGTGGCTATTGAGCATTTTATTTTGTAAAAGGATATCCTTTTTTGAAAACTTTCTGAAATATCACCAGAAGAACACAATTAGAAGATTAGATAAGGAATACCAAGAGAAGCATAGCCAAAGTTCTAGTAGCTGGATATTCCTTCAGCTGAGATGTTCCAATAGTTTCCCATTTTCCTGCATCTTGGAGAGGACCCCTTTTCTTAGCCTCAATTTTTAGATACATATTTGGGAGTTTCAGTTCCTTGGGGCATCCTTTGAAAGCCAAGTTGTAGCTGTGAGGATTTTTTTTTATTATAAATCTTTGATGAAAAATCTCATCAAAGATTTATCTCTGCCTTGAATCCAGCATAGTGGTTAGCTCACAGATCACAAACCCTTACTAAATGTTTGCTGAATGAAGGGGTAGATGGGCTTAGTAACCCTTCTTCTGTAGGATAGCCAACAAATATGAAGAGCCCACTGACCCTAGGTCCATAGTTTATGAGCTGGAAGGGGCCTTGGAGATAACTTAGTTCAACCCCCTTGTTTGGTAGATGACAATACTAAAGATTAGTGGGGTTAAGTGCCTCATCCAAGATCACACATGTCAGATGGGCCGGAGCAAGATTTGAACCTGAGTTCTCTGATTACAAGACAAGAATTCTTTCTACTACTCAAAGCTGCTTTTCTTACTTCAATGAATAGAGATATCTCTATTTGATCATGTCAATGAGTTAAACCTAGAAGAAGCCTTAAAGGTTATGTAGGCCACTCTTTTCTAATTTGTCAGATGAGGAAAAGTAGTTTCTATCAGAAAAAGAGGCTTGGCGATGTCCATACAAGGACTTGGGCACTTTTTCTTCATTGACATATTTAAGGCATAATTTAAGATGCTTAAAGGGAACCTACCACTCTCTTAGTGCATATGGATTGGTAACACACAGCTGTAACTTACCATAGAATGGCATACAATGGCATCCTGTTTAGCCTTCCAGTCTAGGCATTCCTGGTTATTTCCACCCATTCTGCTATTTAACCTTGAACAACTTGGCCTTCTTTGCACACCTGCATGCTGATTCCATGTGAAAACACTTGACCTCAAACTTTCTCAGGGATGTTTGGGGTGCTCCTCAAGAGGTTGGAGAGGGACAGTGAGGGCTGGGGGCAGGTAGATAGAAGAGCCCCCTGGAGAGTCCTAGGGATGCTGCAGTAGCAGTAGCAGCGATTAATGCAGGTGGTATTTGAGACAAGGGAGCTAATGAGCTTTAATATGCATGCAGGTGAGGGAGTGCTGAATCAGTAGAGCCATTAATGAACCTATGACAGGCTAATTAGCTACAATTTAAAATCTATGGAATCTAATCAGAGGAGCTGAACACGGCTGCAAATCTGCCTGTGAATGAGTCTTTCTAAATACTCCAATCTGTTGCTTAGTCACTGATTGATAGTAATTGCTTTTTTCCCTCTATTGTGTGGAGGAAAATGCCCAATTTTGCTCTGATAGAGGAGGACACAACATCGGAGTTAAATGCCTAAGATGTTTGGTTGCTTAAGTTTTAATCAGTGGATGTTTAAAAAAAATCAAAGTAAAATTAATTTTCAGCTCTGAATATAGATGATTAAAAATATACCACCACCTTCTCATGGATTCCATCAGCTCGCCAAAATCCTATGGATCTGTTAATCAACTCCAAATAGCGTATCCTAAAGCCCTGGAAAAGGCATTGACATATGGCAAGGTGGCCAAGCCATTGATTAATCCCCAGATTTGTTTGAGGTGGGACTATTTAAGACAGTTCTCAGAGATAACTAACTGGTGGCAAAAGAAGGCTAACATTATGGAATATCTCAAAGTGAGAGACTTTTGAATGGATGATACTATGGAAAATATGATTTTAGGGAGAGGGTGAATTTTTACCAAATGATGATGATTTTTGTACGTGGATCAGTGACATGATTTTATTTAAATAGCTTCATAACCATACATGAAATAGCAAAAAAAAGTGGGAGAAACCTATAAGTTCAATGATAAGGAAGTAGTTGAATACATCATGAAATATAAAAGGGGAAAGATGACACTAACCCAGTTAATAGCATTCAACTAACAAACATTTATTAAATGTCTGCTATGTGCAAGTCACTGTGCTGAGAAGTAAGTATGAGGAATATAGAGCTATCAGGAAAGACTTCTATGAAATAACATTAAATGAGAAAAGCAGAATCAGAGGAATGAAATGCATATTCTGTGTGATCTTAAAAGAAAATGAGAAGGAGAATGACTGGACAGAAATGCCTAATGGAGATTGAGAGAGAGAAAATAGAGGATGTGATACTATGTGTACTGAACATTTTAAATGCAAAGAGATCCCTTAATATTTTATATTGACATTTAAGACAAATTTTCAAATATACATATACATAATGAGCCTGTGTAGGTACCAATGTCTCTATACAGATGTTTGGATATACTAATATATATATGCATGTATATATACACACATATGTATGTATACATATACTTTACATGTATGTAAATATATGTATATATGCACATGTTATTTATAGGCACACATATCCACAAATAGACCCCACTATACAGATAATACACATATACATCTATCTACATCAATATCTATATCCAGCATCTCTATCTCTAAATCTCTATCTTCTATCAGAACCATGATGATCACATGTTTAGAATAGAGGCAAAGTCCTTGTCCTGGAGCACTTCTTTTCCCCATTTGTCAGTACAAGTCATAAGAATAGCCTTGGAAGTCCTTGGTGGGCTTTATACTATGGGTTAGGCTGACTATCTTCTTATGGCCTATCAGAAAACTCATTTGAATTTAACTTCCTGTGGAAGAAATATAAAAAA
This sequence comes from Gracilinanus agilis, assembly GCF_016433145.1. NCBI lineage: Eukaryota > Metazoa > Chordata > Mammalia > Didelphimorphia > Didelphidae > Gracilinanus > Gracilinanus agilis. Next base: position 2,545,548 of record NC_058134.1, read on the forward strand.
GGGACCTGCCCCCCAAATCCCATAGTTACAATTCCTCATTCCCTCTAATTGATAAACAACCCATTATATAAATTAAACTTTAAAAAAAAGTCTACATTGTTCTTTTAAATCAGTGGTTCCCAGACTTTTTTGGCCTACCACCCCCTTTCCAGAAAAAAAAATATTACTTAGCCTCCTGGTTATTAATTTTTTAAATTTCAATAGCAATTAATAGGAAAGATAAATGCACCTGTGGCCATCACTGCCCTCCTGGATCGATGCAGCACCCATCAGGGGGTGGTAGCACCCACTTTGGGAATCACTGTTTTAAATAATCATTTCCAAAGAGGTTTCTGATTTCAAATTTATTTTGAAGTGAATTTATTTTTAATCAGAAGGGAGGGCAACAAATGACAGCATGAAAAATTACTTTAAAAGTGCCCACTTTGTGGCAGACATTGTGCCATGTACATGGTATACTAATAGAAATATTCTCTGCCCTCAAGGAGCTTAGGTCATAAGAGAAGAGAAAATACCTTCCTGGATGTGACTGGGGAATGGAGTTTGAAGGATCACCTGGTTATAAAGTTCTTCCCAAAAGCAATGGTAACATCAGTGTAAAGAACATTCCCAGAACACAAAGCAAAAGAAGTAGGATTATAGAGTGGGGGAGGTGCACAAAACAGCTGGGCACATGATGGATGTCCAGAGTAGATGGATGAAAAGCATTGCCAAGGATCTGCTAGAGTGGGTTCCTTCAGCTTTCTTTCACTCGTGTATCTAATAGGTCAGTTTCACGCCAAGAGTAGGATTTTCTGAAGTAAATTGAACTGTGTGATTGGTCAAATGCTAACCCTGTTAGAAAGATAGAGATCCAAATACTGTATCAGATACTTACTTTTTCCCTGTAAGTTATTTTGGGGAAGGCTCTTCCCATCCCAGAGCCTTAGTTTCATCATCTGTAAAATGAGAGTGTTGGACTAGGTGTCTTGGGGTATATAGGGAAGACTAGTTCCTCTAGTCCAAGGGCTCACTGATTCCTTTTCAGAGCTGCTTGTCTTCATTTGGTGTCCACCTACAACCTAGCTCTCACCTGTGGCTCTAAGAAGCTATCGCATGTACAGTGGCTACACCATAATATACCATGTTAGTAGATGGCTAAACCAGAATGAGGGTAACTGATAGGCCTCAAACACATTGGTGAATTAGGGGTTTCCACCCTAGGCACATTAGGTCTCCCCCTGGTGAAAGTTGTAGGTGAAAACAATTTTCTTAAAGTCATGAAGGTGGAGGTGCTTTGGAATGCTTAGAACTTGGTCAGATAATGAGGAAGTCAAGATAATCCACTGGTTCCCAAGCCATCACTAGTCAATTTGACTTTTGTCTTCTTCCTGAACTTTGATGACTCTGACAGAGAGAATGGGGCTGATGATTTTCTGAAACTCTGCAACTGTGCCTCAAGTCCAATATATGTAAGAATCAAAAGACATCACGGTCATATAATTTTCTTCCCCTTTTAGTATAAAGAGCAACAACCAACCAATTGGATGCCCTTTTAGTGCCTTTGTAGTATTAAATATTTGCTCTTATGAACTCTTCAGGAGTGAGTGGTCTAGGGTGTCTGCAAGTCCAATCCTTAGAGTAGAGAGACGGGGACAGTAGAAGGACAATACTTTTGTTGAATAAACCAGAGGGTGTTTTAAATAGAAAAGAACATAAAAGATTTTTCCCCAAAATCTTAATATCATTGATTTAGAACTACTTGATCTTCGACATGAAATAGTCTAATGTCTCATTTTAGGAGATGAAACTGAGACAGAAAGAGACAATATGAGCAGGCTAAGACTGTGAAGGTGAGCTCCAGAATTAGGTTTTGAACCCACATTTTCTAACTTCACATCTGTCTCACAGATTGGTAGCATGTGAAAAAAAAAAGCAAAACCAAACAGTATTATTTAAAATTACTCACAGAGGATTCTAAGAAGTGTTTGAAGGATTTACTAAATAGATAATGGTAATGACATATGTTGCACACAGGAGAAAAGGATGGGTGTATATACTCTAAAAACAATGGAATAGGTAAATGGGATGAAAGTAGATGCTTCAAAAACATAATGATGTGTGTTTTCTGTGTTTCTTCTTTTTGTAATAAAAAGAAACACTTCAGACAATTTCATCAAATCAGCCTCTTTGTTCCAGATGAAATTCATTTCTTGTGACAGTTTATTCATTCCTTTAAACTTTTCTTGGGACACCATATCATTCCAATAGAAACAATTGTTAAAAGGCTGAGCTGGATGCTTCTGGGCTCTGGGAATGCATTGTACATTGTAGTAAGTGTGCTAGACTTGGAATGAGCAAGACCAGGTTCAAATCTTGCTCAAAATCTTTTTTTTTTCCTTCAGTTCTATGATTCTGTTTTAGGGTTATAAATAGAAACTCCTACCCCCTTGGAGTCTTAGTTTCTTCATTTCCTAAATAGAAATCCTAAAGGTATCTCCTTCATCAGGTTGCTGTGAAGTTCAAATAACTTAATATGGGTTAAGTACCTTAAAAAACCTCAAGGGCTGCATGTGTTTTTACCCTTACTATCTTTTTGGTGTATGAATCTCCTCTCTCCAAGGCTGATTCCCATAGCTCTAAGCTAGAGATGAAGGCTTTTGAGGGTTTCTTTTTTGGGGGAGGGGCTTTATGACCACCAAGTTCATAAGCTTCCCTAGACTGATACTATGGAGCATAGGTGACAGACATCATTGGGCTCACTTTTGGAGTCTTCATTAGTATCTTTATACACAAAAGTGGGGGAAAGGGGAAAAATAGGAGTAACTTTGAGTTCACATATGATTTGATACCAGATTTGAACTCATTTACTTTTTATTCCAATAAATTATTTTTAAAATTAATTTATTAATTTATTTGAAAATTTAAAGACATTTTAACAATACTTTTTGAGAAGTGATCTTTCTCAAGGAGATGAAGGCCATCCGCCAAAGAAACTTAGAAAAACAAGTTATCTTCTGGAGTGGAATAGAGAATGTTTTAGCAGTTTAATTTCTTAAGGCATAGAACACAAGTTCACATCTGTGATCAATCTTTTTCATACATCTGTTAGTTTTGATCCATAGAGTTATTAATTTAATTAGTGACACTAGATTGACATTTGCTCCCTTCTTTGGACAGAGTCAAGATAAAAGTTAGAGCCTTTCCTGATGTCTCCAAAATTCTCTTCTAAACAATGTTATGCCTCAAAGTGAATTGTAGAATGGCAGAATAAAAAAAAATGGGGGTGGGGGGTTAAAGAATTATCTAGCCTAAGAAAATTTATAAAGTCAACAGGAAAGGTTTGTCTCACTGGGATGAAAGTAGAGAATAACCTAACTCACTTTATATCCCTGCAAATGAACAACAGGTTTTGGGATACACTGAATTGGCAATGGAGCCTGATGGAACTCTCATAACAGCAAAGATAAGGAGGTTGGACAAGGTGTTTGAAGGAGATTACAAAGGAATCCTTGCTAGCATTGGGAGCAGGACTCTGTTGGGTTGCCCATACTTTTCCAGGTTGTAGTTCCAGGGTGAGAAGGAGCATTAGGAGGAAAAGGATCCCTGGTTATAGTTGTTGGCTGAAAAAAAGTGCCAATGGTCATTCAGAGACAAGAGCATAGGGTAGTAGAGAAGTGACCATTCATTTACTTAAATCATACCAACTTGGAATAACTTAAAACAGAAATCCTTACAATTAGCTTTTAAAACATGCCCCATCCACCCTGGAAGCAGAGCCCAATTTTAACATAAATTAAAAAGTAAAGAAATGCATAGGGAAAATGAACAAACAACAACAAAAAAGATCCTAGCTTTAAAAAGTACTTTGGTGACAGTAAAAGTCATAACACAAACTCAGAAGAAGACAGTGATATAAAGGCATCTTCATTAAAAGCTTCAAAGAAAAATGTGAATTGGTCTCAAGTCCTAAAAGGACTCAAAAAGGCTTCATAAAATAAAATAACAAAGGTATATAAAGAAATGAGAGTGAGGCAAGAAAATCATAGAAAGTGCCAACAGTTTAGTAAAGGATGCACAAAATATATATTTTTAATTTTAATTAATTAATTTAGAATATTTTCCATGGTTACATGAATCATGTTCTTTTCCTCCCCTCCTCCCACTTCACTCCTGTAGCCAATGAGCAATTCCACTGGATTTTACATATGCCATTGATAAAGACCTATTTTAATATTGTTAATATTTGTACTGGGGTGATCATTTAGAGTCTATATCCCCAATCATATCCTCATTAGACCATGTGATCAAGCAGTTGTTTTTCTTCTGTGTTTCTACTCCTACAGTTCTTTCTCTGGATGTGGATAGCATTCAAAAACAAAGCAAAAGAAACACCAGGTTTAGCTTAATCTTAATATCTGTTGTTCATTGTCACAGTGAAATTATAACAATTACAGTGTAGGAGAAAATGAATATGTTATTAGAATGAGCCTTTGTGTTTTTTGTCATGTTATGCAGTGCACTATTTTTAAGGTCTAGTGATAAAGTGATTATTTTTCAACTCCATGTTTTTGTAAGGCATTATTTCACACATGGACCATTCTTAGCAGTTTTCCTCAGTGATGGAATAACATGAATGTGAGTCATTATATAGCCATTGTACATTGAGCAAATAAATGTACAGACCCTGAAGTCATCGTGTAAAAAAAATTCCCTCAGAATTGTCCTGGATCATTGCATTGCTGCTAGTAGAGAAGTCTAATACATTGGACTGTGCCATAGTGTATCCATTTCTGTGTACAATGTTCTCCTGGTTCTACTCCTTTCACTCTTTATCATTTCCTGAAGGTCATTCTGATTCACATGGAATTCCTCCAGTTCATTATTCTTTTTAGCACAATAGTATTCCATCACCAACAGATACCACAATTTGTTCATTCCACATTGAAAGGGCATTCTCTCATTTTTTCAATTTTTTTGTCACCACACAGAGCAGAGGTACAAATTTTTTTTTTGTATTTTTGTATTTTGAATATTTTTCCATAGTTATACATTTCATGCTACATCCCAACCCCCAAAACCCCTCCACCCATAGCCGATGCACAATTCCACTGGGTTGTTACACATATGATTGATTAAGACCTAATTCAGTATTATTGATAGTTGGACAAGAGTTATTGTTTAGCGTCTACATCCCCAATAATATCTCCATCAGCCCATGTGTTCAAGCAGTTGTTTTTCTTCTGTGTTTCTACTCCCACAGTTCTTCCGCTGAATTTCACTAGTTTTCTTTCTCATAAGTCCCTCAGCGTTTCTCTGGATCCTTTCATTGCTGCTAGTAGAGAAATCTGTTATGTTCACTTGTACTACAGTGTATCAGTCTCTGTATACAGTGTTCTCCTGGATCTGCTTCTTTCACTCTGCATCAATTCCTGGAGATCATTCCAGTTCACATGGAATTCCTCCAGTTCAATATTCCTTTGAGCACAATAGTATTCCATCACCAGCAGATATCACAAAGAGAGCAGCTATAAATATTTTTGTACTTATCTTTTTCCTTATTATCTCTTTGGGTATAAACCAAGCAGTTCTATGGCTGGATCAAAAGGCAGGTAGTTTTTTAAGGCCCTTTGGGCATAGTTCTAAATTTCCATCCAGAATGGTTGGATCAATTCACAGCTATACCAGCAATGCATTAATGTCCCAATTTTGCCACATCCCCTCTAAAATTCACCCCTTTCCTTTGCTATCATGTTAGCTAATCTGCTAGGTGTGAGGTGGTACCTGAGAGTTGTTTTGATTTGCATTTCTCTAATTATAAGAGATTTAGAACACTTTTTCATGTGTTTGTTGATAGTTTTGATTTCCTTATCTGAATATTGCTTATTCATGTCCCTTACCCATTTATCAATTGGGGAGTGGCTTGATTTTTTTGTACAATTTATTTAGCTCCTTATATAATTGAGTAATTAGACCTTTGTCAGAGTTTTTTGTTATAAAGATGTCTTTCCCAATTTGTTGCTACCCTTCTAATTTTGGAAGCATTGGTTTTGTTTATACAAAACCTTTTTAGTTTAATACAATCAAAATTACTAATTTTACATTTTGTAATTTTTTTCTAACACTTTCTTGGTTTTAAAATCTTTCCTTCCCTAGAAATCTGACAGGTATATTATTCAGTCCTCACCTAATTTACTTATAGTTTCCTTCTTTATATTCAAATTATTCACCCATTCTGAATTTATCTTGGTATAGGGTGTGAGATGTTGATCTAGGCCCAATATCTCCCATATTGTTTTCCAATTTTCCCAGCAGTTTTTGTCAAAAAGTGGGGTTTTGTCCCCAAAGGTGAATTCTTTAGGTTTATCATAGACCGTCTTGCTGAAGTCACTTACCCCAAGTCTATTCCACTGATCCTCCCTTCTGTCTCTTCACTAGAACCATATTGTTTTGATGACTACTGCTTTAGAGTACAGTTTAAGATCTGGTACTGCTAGGCCACCTTTCTTCAGGTTTTTTATTATTTCCCTTGATATTCTTGGTCTTTTGTTCTTCCAAATGAACTTTGTTTTGTTTTTTCCTAACTCAGAAAAAAGTTTTTTGGTTGTTTGATAGGTATAGCACTAAATAAGTAAATTAATTTGGGTAGAATGGTCATTTTATTATGTTAACTCATCCTACCCATGAGCAATCAATGTTTTTTCCAATTGTTTAGATCTAGTTTTAATTGTGTGAAAAGGCTTTTGTAGTTGTGCTCATATAATTCCTGTGTTTGTCTTGACAGATAGATTCCTAAGTATTTTATATTGTTTAGGATGATTTTAAATGGAATTTCTCTCTCTAACTCTTGCTGCTTTGATGTGTTGGAAATATACAGAAATGCTGATGATTTATGTGCATTTATTTTGTATCCTGAAACTTTGCTAAAGTTGTTGATTATTTCTACAAGCTCTTTAGTTGATTCTCTAGGATGTTTTAAGTAGACCATCATATCATCTGCAAAGAGTGATAGCTTAGTCTCCTCATTGCCTATTGTGATAACTTCAATTTCTTTTTCTTCTCTAATTGCTACTGATAATGTTTCTAGTACAATGTTAAATAATAGAGGTGATAATGGGCATCCTTGTTTCACTCCTGATCTTATTGGGAAGGTATCTAATTTATCCCCATTGCAGATAACGTTTGTTGATGGTTTTAGATATATACCATTTATTACTTTTAGGAAAGGTCCTTCTATTCCTGTACTTTCTAGTGTTTCAGTAAAAATGGGTGTTGCATTTTTTCAAAGGCTTTTTCAGCATCTATTGAGATAATAATGTGATTTTTGTTGGTTTACTTGTTGATATGGTCAATTATGTGAATGGTTTTCCTAATATTGAATCATCCTTGTGTTCCTGGTATAAATCCCAACTGATCATAATGAATAACCCTTGTGATGAATTGCTGGAGTCTTTTTGCAAGTATTCTATTTAAGATTTTTTCATCTATGTTCATTAAGGAGATTGGTCTGTAGTTTTCTTTGTTTTTGTTCTATCTGGATTTGGGATAAGTACAATGTTTGTGTCATAAAAGGAATTTGGTAGAACTCCTTCTTTGCTTATTACGTCAAATAGTTTGTATCATATTGGGATTAATTATTCTTTGAAGGTTTGATAGAATTCACTTGTGAATCCATCTGGTATCAGGGATTTTTCTAAGGAGTTCTTTTATGACTTGTTCAATTTCTTTTTCTGATATGGGATTATTTAAGTATTCCAATTCTTCAGCTGTTGATCTAGGCAATTTATACTTTTGTAAATATTCATCCATCTCTCCTAGATTGCTACATTTATTGCCATATAACTGGGCAAAATAGTTTTTAATGATTGCCTTGATTTCCTCTTCATTAGAGGTGAGGTCTCCCTTTTCATCTTTGATACTGATGATTTGATTTTTTCTTTCCTATTTTTAATTAGATCAACCAGTACTTTGTCAATTTTATTTGTTTTTTCAAAGTACCAGCTTCTAGTCTTATTTATTAATTCAATAGTTCTTTTACTTTCAATTATATTGATTTCTCCTTTCATTTTAATAATCTCTAATTTAGTATTTAACTGGAGATTTTTAATTTGTTTGCTTTCTAGTTTTTTGAGTTGCATGCCCAGTTCATTGATCTTTGCCCTTCCTAATTTTCTAATATATATACTCAAGGATATAAATTCTTACCTCAGTACTATTTTAGGTGCATCCCACAAATTTTGGTACGATGTCTCATCATTGTCATTCTCTTCAGTGAACTTATTGATCATTTCTATGATTTGTTTTTTAACTAACTGAATTTGGAGAGTCATATTATTTAATTTCCAATTAATTTTTGATTTGCCTATCCATGAGCCTTTCTAATAATTACTTTATTTCATTACAATCTGAAAAGTTTACATTTATTATTTTTGCACTTTTGCATTTGTTTGTCATGTTTCTATGCCCTAGTACAAGGTCAATCTTCATGAATGTACCATGTGCAGCTGAAAAGAAGGTGCATTCCTTTTTGTCCCTATTTATTTTTCTCCACATATCTATTAACTGTAATGTTTCTAGGTTTTTATTCACCTCTCTTATCTCTTTCTTATTTATTTTTTGGTTTGATTTATCTAGATCCAATAGAGGAAGATTTAGATCTCCCTCTAGCATAGTTTTACAATCTATTTTCTCCTTGAGGTCTGCCAGTTTCTCTTTAAGAAATTTGCATGCTGAAAGATCACCTTGGGTTTTCAGGTTAAGATGGCAGCAGAGTAAAAAGCAGCTGCCTGACCTCTCCTAAACCACACATATAGGACTTCTCAAGAAGACATAAAAACAAATCCTGATGAACGACGGGACCCCACAACAGGGCACAGTATTGAAGGTATGTGGAATTGGGGCATTTCCATGCTATAAATGGGTGAAACAGCTCTCACTAAAATGCGAGCTGAGCAACCCCCTCCCCCAATACCAGTTACAGTGCCAAAGCCAGCACAAAAGAGAGCAAGTTTGGGGCACACATTAAGTCCATGGCAGCTCCCTGGGGTCACCAGGGCCTGCTCCTGATAGCAGCAAGACTTAAATCCTCAAGAGGCTAAAGAGCACATGGACTCTGAACACAGACCCTGAGCACAGGCACGGATGTGGATCCTGAGCACAGGCATGGATCCTGAGAGAAGGCAAGGACACAGATTGTGAGTGCAGGCTCAGACCTTGAGTGGGGACCCAGTGCAGAGGGGTGCATGATTGTGGAAGCAGTGCCCTGAGACTGTTCAAGAAGCTTAAAGAAGAAGAACAAGCATGGGGACCACCAGGAGGCTTGACCCTGAGAACAACTAGACCTGAGGCCTCAGGAGCCTAAAGACTGGAGACAGACCCTGGGTGTGAGGAGAAAGCTGAGAGGGCCCTGGGCTAAAAATGGCAAGCCAGACTCAGGAATCCCAGAAGATAAAGATGAAGAAGAAACCTTTAACTCAACAACTTTTACACAGAAATAATCCAGAAAACAGAGCAAATAGCAGAGGAGAACAAACAAGTAAACATATTCAACCTTCCCCCAAAAAATGAAAACGAGTCACAAGGTCTTGAAGAGTTCAAATCTGAGATTATGAGAAAGATGGAAGAGATCTGGCAAGAAAATAACAGCTTAAAAGCAGAATTTCTCAATTAGAAAATGAGGCAAGTAAATCGAAGACCACAAATGACCAGATTGAAAAGGAAAATCACTCTCTAAAGGATAGAATTGGGCAATTTGAAAAAGATGGCTCCAAATCAAAGGAATTGATAAGCAAATTAGAGACCAAAATCAAACAGCTGGAAAACAGGATAGACCAAATCAAAAAGGAAAATCAAAATCTTATAGCAGAAAACCAGTCTCTAAAGACAAGAATAGGGCAAGTAGAAGCAAATGATCTCTCAAGACAGCAAGAACAAATAAAACAAAGTCAAAAGACTGATAAAATATAAGGAAACATGAAATATCTCAGTGAGAAATTGATAGATCAAGAAAACAGGTATAGAAGAGACAATATGAGATTCATTGGTCTTCCTGAAAAAGCAGAAATTAAAAGAAATTTGGACTCCATACTAAAAGAAATTATTCAGAAAAACTGCCCTGAAGTTCTACAACAAGAGGGCAATATAGACATTGAAAGGATCCATAGATCACCCTCTACACTAGACCCTGAAAAGACAACCCCCAGGAATATAATAGCCAAATTCAAGAGCCTCCAAGAAAAAGAAAAAAATTTTACAAGAAGCCAGAAAGAGACAATTCAGATATCAAGGAGCACCAATCAGGATCACACAGGATCTGGCAGCCTCCACACTACAAGACCTCAAGGCTTGGACTATTATATTCAGAAAGGCAAGAGAACGGGGTCTACAACCAAGGATCACCTACCCATCAAAACTAACCATATACTTCCAAGGAAAAGTTTGGGCATTCAACAAGATAGAAGATTTCCAAGTATTTGCACAGAAAAGGCCAGGACTAAATGGACAGTTTGTTTGATATCTAACCACAAAAATAAAGAGAAACATGAAAAGTTAAATAAGAAACAGAAGGAAAAGTAAGAAAACTCATATTTTTTTTAAATTTGCCTCTTTAAGGGCTTCAATAAGATCTTATTATTTGTATTCCTTTGTGGAGTAATGTTATGTATAATTTTCTGGAAGGAACTCTATTCACTATTATAGTATTCACTATTATAGTAATTAGAAGAATTATTTATAGGGAGAGGTTGGAATACTAAATGGTCTAAGATGATATGGGGGTGGGAAAGAGGGGGGTGAATAGTAGGGGACACCAAGAGAAACTTGAATGAATAAGAAAAATAGAATATTTTATTACACCCAAAGAGGGCATGGGAAGGGGAGGGGATGAATACTATTATAAGAAGGAGAGGAAGAGAGCATTAAGAGGTAGTATTTAAACCTTACTCTCAGTGTAATAAACCCTGATAGGGAAGAGTAGCTATATGCATTGGGATATAAAACTCTATCTTACACTACTGAGAAAGTCAGAAGGGATAAACCAAGAGAAGCAGATGAGTGCAGAGGTCAAAAAAGGGAGGGGAGAAGAAGAGGGAGGGAATTCATTAGGTCTTAAAAATAAAAAGAAGAGAAGAATAAGGGAGTGGTTAGAAAGGGAAGTAAATCAAGGGAGGGGATAAGGGTTACTGGTTTAAAACAAATCCCTGGTTTAAAAGGAAATAGCCTAAGAAGAAAGGGTAGAACTAGGAGAGGATACCAAAATGTTGGGGAATACACAACTTATAATTATAACTCTGAATGTGAATGAGATGAACTCGCCCATAAAACAGAAGCAAATAGCAGAGTGGATTAGAAACCAAAATCCTACCATATGTTGTCTACAAGAAACACATATGAGGCAGGTAGACATACACAAGTTTAAGGTTAAGTGCTTGAGCAAAATCTTTTGGGCATCAAATGAGAAAAAGAAGGCAGGAGTGGCTATCATGATCTCTGACAAAGCCAAAGTAAAAATAGATATGATTTAAAAAGACAGGGAAGGTCATTACATCCTGATTAAAGGCAGTATAAACAATGAGGAAATAACAGTACTCAACATGCATGCACCAAATGGTATAGCATCCAAATTCATAAAGGAGAAACTGGCAGAACTCAAGAAGGAAATAGATAGTAAAACCATAATAGTGGGAGATCTAAATATTCCTCTTTCAGATCTAGATAAATCAAACCAAAAAATTAAAAAGAAAGAGGTAAGAGAGGTGAATGACGTCCTAGAAAAATTAGATTTAATATATATGTGGAGAAAAATAAATAGGGACAAAAAGGAATACACCTTTTTTTTAGCTGCACATGGTACATTCACAAAGACTGATCATGTAATAAGGCATAGAAACATTGCAAACAAATGCAAAAGGGCAAAAATAATAAATGTAGCCTTCTCAGATTGTAATGCAATAAAAATAATAATTAGTAAGGGCACCTGGACAGGCCAATCAAAAACTAATTGGAAATTAAATAATATGATTCTCCAAAACCAGCTTTTAGGATAAGAATCCACTGTTTGACAAAAACTGCTGGGAATTTTGGAAAACAATATGGGAGTGATTAGGTTTAGATCAACATCTCACACCCTACACCAAGATAAATTCAGAATGGGGAATGACTTGAATATAAAGAGGGAAATTATAAATAAGTTAAGTGAACACAAAATAGTATACCTGTCAGATCTCTGGGAAAGGAAAGATTTTAAAACCAAGGAAGAGTTAGAGAAAATTACAAAATGTAAAATAAATGATTTTGATTATATCAAACTAAAAAGCTTTTGTACAAACAAAAACAAAGCAGCCAAAATCAGAAGGGGAAAAAACATATTGGGAAAAAATCTTTATAACAAAAAACCCTGACAGGGGTCTAATTAATCAAATATACAAGGAGTTAAATCAATTGTATAAGAAATCAAGCCATTCCCCAATTGATAAATGGGCAAGGGACATGAATAGGCAATTTTCAGATAAAGAAATCAAAAGTATCGATAAGCATATGAGAAAGTGTTCTAAATCTCTAATAATTAGAGAAATGCAAATCAAAACAACTCTGAGATATCACCTCACACCTAGCAGATTGGCTAAAATGAGAGAAGGGGAGAATAATGAATGTTGGAGAGGATGTGGCAAAACTGGGACATTAATTCATTGTTGGTAGAGTTGTGAACTAATCCAACCATTCTGGCTGGCAATTTGGATCTTTGCTCAAAGGGCTATAAAAGACTGCCTGCCCTTTGATCCAACCATGCCATTGTTGGGTTTGTACCCCAAAGAGATCATAGATAAACAGACTTGTATGAAAATATTTATAGTCACGCTTTTTGGGGTTGTAAAAAACTGGAAAATAAAGGTATGCCCTTCTATTGGGGAATCACTGAACAAATTGTAGTATATGTTGGTGATGGAATACTATTGTGCTCAAAGGAATAATAAACTGGAGGAATTCCATGTGAACTTGGAAGACCTCCAGGAATTGATGCAGAGCAAAAGGAGCAGAGCCAGAAAAACATTGTACACAGAAACCAATACACTGTGGTAAAATAGAACGTAATGAACTTTTGTACTAGCAGCAATGCAATTACCCAGGACAATTCTGAGGGATTTGTGGAAAGGAGTGCTATCCACATTCAGAGGAAGAACTGCAGGAGTGGAAACAGAAGAAAAACAACTGCTTGAACACATGGGTGGAAGCGGACATGATTGGGGATGTAGTCTTAAAACTACCACTCCAATGCAACTATCAACAATTTGGAAATAGGTCTTGATGAATGACACGAGTTAAAGCCAGTGGAAATGTGCATTGGCCATGGGTGGGGGGAGTGCAAGGGGTGAAGGGGAAAGTAGGAGCATGAATCATGTAACCATGTTAACTTTTCTAAAAAATGAATATTAATAAATGTTTAAAAAAAAGAAAAATGAAAACCTCCCACTTTTGCAATGTATTCTGGCCAACATAAAACCTGGCTTGTCATCCTACATAGCAAAACATTTATTTTTGAGTTTGTTCCTGTCCTATATCCCTTGCATATAGCCTAAACTATAATGTTCAGATGCCTTTGCTAATCTATAGGACATTGACTTTCTTTCACTGAAATTAGCTCAATTAGGAAATAAAATACACATTCAATTTTGCAAAGAAATCTTTCTGACCTGACAGGGATGACAGAAGTGGCTCTTTTAGAAGGGAAGGCAAAGTGGGGGAAATGATAGTCAGAAGCAAAATACTTTGAAAGGGGAAATGAGACAGAAACAGACCAACAGAGACAGATGCAGAGAGAAGACTAAACAAGGGCAAATAGAGTAAAGGGAAATGCATATTCCTCATAGTTTCGAATGTGAATTTCATAAAATGGAAAAACAAATTGAGTGAATTCAAAGCCAGAATCCTGTATATGTTGTTTATAAGAAAAACAGTTAAAGTAAAAAGATACAAACAGTAAAAGTAAGGGGTTAGAGCAGAATCCATTGTGTTTCTCATCAAGTACAAAAAGCAGAGTTAGTAATCATGATCTCTGACAAACCAAAAGTAAAAATAAATCTAATTAAAGGAGATAAGTAAGGAAATTATATCTTGCTAAAAGGTACCATAAATAATGCATATCATTGCTAAACATATAAACACCAAATGATATAGCATTCAAATTCTTAAAGCAATAACTAAATAAGTTATATGTGGAAATACACAGTAAAAGTATACTAGTGTGAGAACTTAATTTTCCTTCTCAAAGCTGGATAAATCTAACCAAACAGTAAAAAAGAAAGAAGGTAAGGAGATGAATAGGATTTTATAAAAAGTTAGATGTGATAGACCTCCGGAGAAAATTGTATAGGAAGCAAAGGAATATATCTTTTTCTCAGTGATGCATGTAACCTACACAAAAATTAACCATGAATTAAGGCAAAAAATCCTACCAAACAAATGCAGAAAAGTAAAAAGAGTAAATGCACCATTTTCAGGTCATGATACAAAAGAAAAATTAAATTCAATAAAGAACCATGGAAACATAGATTAAAATGGGAAACTATGTAATCTAATCCCAAAGAATGAGTATATCCAAGAAGAAATCATAGAAACAATCAATAATTTCACTAAACTGAATAACAACAATGAGAAAACATTTCAAAATTAATGGCATGTAGCCAAATTAATATTTAGGGGGAAATTCATATCTCTTGATGCTTATATCAATAAAACAGAGAAAGAATATATCACTAAATTGATCATTCAACTACAAATTAGAATGAGAATGGTAACAAAAATTTGTTAAATAATCACTTATTTAATTGGAACATTCAATTGGAAATCCTGAAAATCAAAGGAGAGATTAATAAAATTGAAAGAAATAAAACATTGAAATAATTTTAAAAATTAGAATCAAGTTTATGAAAACAGAGTAAAATAACTAAACTAGTGGTTAATTTTATTTTTTTAAAAGAAAAAAACACCTACTAGTATCAAAAATAAAAACAAATTCATCACCAATGAACGCAATCTTTAGGAGCTCTTTTGCCCAATGATATACCAATAATATAGCAAGTTAAGTGAAATGCATGAATATTTGCAAAAAAAAAATGTCCAGATTAGCAGAAGAGGAAATCGATTCCTTAAATAGCACTGCCTTGGAAATAAAATTTGACCAAACTATCAAAACTCTCAAGGAAATAATCCTCAATTCTAATTCCAATTCCAGTTGGATCCACAAATAAATTCTACCAAACCATTAAAAATCAATTAAATTAAATACCATATGAATTATTAGTGATAATAGGCAAAGAACTCTTACCAAATATCTTTTATGACAAATTATGGTCTGGATGCCTAAAACAGGGAGAGCCAAGACAGAGAAATAAAACTGTAGACCAATTCCCTTAATTAATATCCCTGCAAAATTTTTAAATAAAATACTGACAGAGATTATTGCACTATATTATAAAGATCATACACTGTGACCAGGTAGGATTTATGCCAGGAATGTAGGACTGGTTAAATATTAGGAAAACTATCAGAAAAATTGATTATATTACAAAAGTAAAAATAAATATGATTATCTCAGAAGTTGTAGAAAAATATTTTAACAAAATATATCCATTCCTATTAAAAATACTAAAAGGCATAGCAATAAATGAACTTCCCTAAAAATAAGGAGCATCTATCTAAAAGCATCTGTAAGCATTATTTATAAAGGGTTGAACTAGAAGCTTTCCTAATAATATCAGGGGTAAAATAAACATGCCCATCATCACCACTACTATGCAATATTATATTAGAAATTCTACTTATAACAATAGAAGAAGAAAAGAAATTGAAAGAATTAGTATAGACAATAAGGAAACAATACTATCATACTGCAAATGATATGTTTCTATGCTCAGAGAATCCTAGAGAATCAAATTGAAAAATCTAATTGAAATAGTTAACAACTTTATCAAAGTTTTAGGATGTAAAATAAACCCAAATAAATAATTAGCATTTCTATATATTAACCATTGAGTTGAAAAGTAAGAGATAGAAAGATAAATATGTGCAGAATAGTTGGAAACGATATGAAATATCTGAAAATCTATTATCCATAATAAACCTAGGAATCATATAAACAATTTTTAAAAAAAATAAATAAAAATAAAAAACAATTAAATAAATTAGAGCTAAACAATTAGAAAAATATTAATTTCTCATGCTTAGATTGAGCCAATGTAGCCAAATTACAATTCTATCTAAATTACTTGTTCAATGTCATATCAATACAATTGCCAAAGAAGTAATTTACTAAAAGAAAAAATAATAATAAATTTCGGGTGAAAGAAAAAAAAAATATCAGGAGTATCAGAGGTATCAATGGAAAATAATGTTAAAGGAGTTGGCCCGGTAGAGCCAGATCTTAATCTGTATTACAAAATTGTAATCAGCAAATCAATCTGATACTAGGTAAAAAACAGAGTAGTGGATCAGTGGAATAAGTGAGGTACACAATACACAGTAGTAATTGATTACTGCAATCTTAGTGTTTGATAAACTCAAAGATCCCAGCTTTGGGAATAAGAACTCACTCCTTGACAAAATTGCTGAGAAAACTGTAAAGCAGTTTGGCAGAAAATAGACAAAGACTAACTTCTCACATCTTATACCAAGATAAAGTCAAATTAATTCCATGATTGAGATAAAAGGTCATACATTAAGAGAGCATGAAATAATATTATTTCTTCTTTCAGATCTATGAAGGAGAGAAGAATTTAAGATCAAACAAGATATAGAGAACATTAGGTTATATAAAATAGATAATTTTTATTACATTAACTTAAAAACTTTTCAAGAACAAAATCAATGCATTCAAGATTAGATGGAAAGCAAACCGAGGGAAAAATTACAAGTATCTCTGATAAAGGTCTCATGTCTTGTATATAGATATATATAGAGAGAACTGAGTCAAATTTGTAAGAATACAAATCATTCTCCAATTGATAAATGGTTAAAAGCTATGAAGTTTTCCAAAGTTTTCTAGTTTTCTAAAGAATAAATCAAACCTATGTATAGGCATATGAAAAAATGCCCTAAATCATTATTTACTAGAGAAATGCAAATTAAACACCTCTGAAGTACTAATTCCCACTAATCAAACTGGCTAATTTTAACACAAAAGGTAAATAACAAATATTGGATGAAGATGTGGGACTAACAGGACACTTATGAACTATTGGTTGAGTTCTGAACTCTTTTTAAATTTTGTTTAAATTTTTAATTGTTTTGAAAATTTTTATTTAATTAATTAATTTAGAATATTTTTCCATGGTCACATGGTTCATGCTCTTTCCCTCCTCTCCAACCCCACAGCCCCGCCAACCCTGTAGCCAACATGCAATTCTATTGGGTTTTACATGTAGCATCGATCAAGACATATTACATATTTTTGATATTTGCACTAAGGTGATTGTTTAGAGTCTACATCCTCAATCATATCCCCGTCCACCCGTGTGTCCAAACAGTTGTTTTTCTTCTCTGTTTCTACTCCCACAGTTCTTTCTCTGAATGTGGATAGCATCTTTCTCATATGTCCCTCAGAGTTGTCCTGGGTCACTACTAGTAGTAAAGTTAGTTACATTCGATTGTGCTACAATGTAGCAGTCTCTGAGTACAATATTCTGGTTCTGCTCCTTTCACTCTGCATCACTTCCTGGAGGTCTTTCCAGTTCACATGGAATTCCTCCAGTTCATCATTCCTTTCAGCACAATAGTATTCCATCACCAGCAGATACCACAATGTGTTCAGCCATTCCCTAGTCGACACCCTCTCAGTTTCCAATTTTTTTCCACCACAAAGAGCATGACTATAAATATTTTTATACAAGTCTTTTTCTCTATTAACTCTCTCAGGCATAAATCCAGCACTGTATGCCTTGGTCAAAAGGCAAACAGTCTTTTACAACCCTTTGGGCATAGTTCCAAATTGCCATCCAGAATGGTTGGATCAATTCAGTTGTGATCTCTTTAAACAATTTTGCAGAACAATTTGGAACTAAGCCCAAAGGCCTCTAAAACTATGTGTATATTTTGTCTCGGCATTAGCTTTACTATGTCTATATCCCAAATACATATAGAAAAGAAAAAAAAAGTTTCATGTCCAAAGATATTTAGAGCAGTTTTTTTCTTTTTCTTTTTTTTTTTATGGGAGCAAATGACTGAAAATTGAAGGGATGCTCATCAGTGAGGGAATGACTGAATAAGTTGTGGTATAGGAGGCAGTTAGGTGGCTCAGTATAGACAGCCAGACTTACAGATGGGAGGTCCTGGGTTTAGATTTTGTTTTAGACCCTTTGTAGCTGTGTGACACTGGGAAAGTCAATTAACTTTCATTGCCTAGACTGTGCCACCCTTACCCTTAGAACCAACACATAGTATTGTTCTAAGACAGAAGGTAAGGACTTGAAAAAAAAAAGTCAAAACATTTTAAATGTAATTGAAAAAAGGTTAAAAAACCCCTGGGACCCCTTGATTTTCATCATAGCCTAGTTTAGTCTCTCTTCTTTTGTGGGTGGCTATCAATTGTTTAGATTCTGACAAAGGATATACACTTTTCCCTCCCTTGCTTACAAATCTTTATAAAGGAATACAGAGAGAAGATTCATTTATACTTTGTTCTGCCTTTTCAGTAGGATACTCAGAAAAAGTGGGTTTAGTTCATCTTGGAAAATTTACTTCATCTCCTTTTCTTTATTCCTAAAATGAGGAGAATGCATCTACTTTTCCAGGATGCTGCAGAGCTTCAATGATATTATCTGACCTCAGCATGAGAAGCATGCCATATATATTTTATGTTTATTGCATGCCAGCTATTAAGTCAACAAAAATGAAATATTTGTTTGCAATTGTGTTAATATTCACCCCAGAGTCATGTTCTTTGTATTCTCACATACTTCTTATAGGGGTGAAAATTAGAACTAAATTCCCTACTATTTATTCACCATATTGGGCACCTACTCTGTTTTGGAATTTAGTAGGGATTTAGAAAATAATTACTGATTCATTGACAGAAGAAATACATGGGAGAATATTTCCCTGGCCCTCATGAAGTTTACAGTGAGATCTCTACATGTTGAGTGAAGATATCCTCTAAAGACTAAGAATGGCTGCTCCCTCTCTCCTCCCACCCATCCAACCCACCAACTGTTTATACTTGTCCATTTTTCACGAGGAATGTGTCTCCTAGATCTGTGCCACCCAACAATGATGCAAACAAATCCTAGGCAGATTAGCAGAGAGCCTGGCTAACTTGCTGCTTATATCTCAATACATTCTCCCCTATTTCTGAAATGGTCTCTTTATTGTCCACCAGACCTAGATCTATGTTTCAGAGATATTTGAAAGTAGGTGGGGTGGAAGGAAAAAAATGAATGAAAAAATGCACCTTTTCCAGCCATTGCTAACTGATTGATCTGCATAAGAACCATAGGAAGCAGTTGCTAGTATTACCCCCATTTACAAATGAGGAAACTGAAGCAGGTATTTTAAGTGACTTATTTAGGGCCACACCACAATTAATACATTTTTTATTTCAGATTTGAACCAAGTTCTTGACGACTCCAGGCCCAACATAATATCCAGTGAACCACCTCAGTGCCTCAGAATGAGGGTTAACCTTAACCTTAAGGCCCCCGTGATGGGGAGTATCACTTATCCTTACACACACACTCTCACACTTCTCTATTTTGCATTAGTCTTGTGCACTAAGACTCCTTTTAAAATTCTGGAAATCACTACCCTCAATCTCTTTCCTTTTAGGTACAAATATTTTTCTGCCTTAACTTGAAATATTCATATTTTTATCACCCACAGCATGAATAATAACAATAACAAAAGACATTTGTCTTATCCTTTAAAGTTCGAAAAGTGTCCTGGATGTGCCATCTTGTTTGATTTGACCTCCTAATTGATGCTACTGTCACATCTTTGGGTTCCAACTTGCCTCCCCATTCTAAAGGGAGTCACAACATTTTTCTTTGAATGATTCCCCTCAAATGTTTCCTATGCCCCTGTCTCATGTACAATAACAAATGTTTGCAGTGTTTTGCTCCAATAAAAATGAGAAATATTTTTCGGAGCAAATGATCCTGGCTAAAGAATGATTTCAAGGAGCTGAGAGTATTTTTGTTAGTTGACTTTATAGGAAATGCAGGCTCCATATGTCCCACACCATCAGTTCTATGCTGGAAAGGGAAGGCATTATTCATCTACAACTTGAGCTGATCACTGCAGGTTCCTTCCAAATCATACATCTCACCATTTTTCACAGTGAAGATATTTGGGGGTTTAAAATAAAGGACACTGACTATCTAGGACAATAGCATGTATGTATACTATCAGTCAATAAAAAAGAAAAAAAAACTTGGGCTACCTGCTTTGTGTGGACTTTCTAGATTAAGTGATTCAGAATTCAAAAATAATCAATAGAAATGGATATGTTAAATAGACAGCAAACTGTGGATAGATAACTGTCTTTCTTTGATAGAAATAGCAAATGATTTCTCATTTCAAGAAGTTAGAAAGCTCAAATTTACAAACCAGAGTTTGGATTGGACTTGTCACTAAGCTTTCCATCATGGTATTTTTACAGCATCCTGATGTTACTAATACCCAGCCAGACAGAGTTAGCATTTCCCATTCTGGAAAAAATAAACAAGCAAATAAAAAATAGAAGTTGTATTAAAGGAAGCTATTCCAAGATCCTAACATCCTCCTCTCCCCCACTATAGAAATAAAAAGTAGGATAAACATTTTCCAAGTGAGTTTTCTACCAAGTTCTATGAGGTTCTACCATGTTCTGCCCCACTAACTAGACCCAGTACTGTAGTACAGCTTTATCTGTTTTCCTGTGAGTCTTCTGAAGAACAAAATAAACTCTTGCACAAATAAGAAATCAAAATCAACCCTGGGCTAGGATTCCTGAATTGCTCTGCTTCTGGGAATTTATGAAAGAGCTTCCGACCATCAGGAATGATCATTATCTGACTTGATATGCCTTCTCTTATGCCTGACTGTCTTCAAAGTCTCCTGTGTGGCTGAGCCAAGCTACCCTATCAATGGCCAAGAACTCAGAAATCCTGCTGGCTCAGAAAGAGCTATATTCAGAACCTCATTATGCTCATCTAAAAAGCAAAATCAGTGATTATGACAACTGACAGGACAGCTGAATGCTGCTCAACCCTCTCCTGATGACATTCCCGAGATATGAGAACTCTAGGAGGCAACACATACTACCAGTCAAAAAGTTTTCCCATGTTTATAGAAAAAAAAAACATGTTTCCTCTAGGTCTAATGGTTTTTCATTGGGTTTTCTGGCAGCTACAATCCTATAGCACGGTGATGGTGAACCTTTTAGAGATGGACTGCTAGACCCTGCCCCCACCCCTTCAAACCACATGACATACCCCTTCCCCCCCACATGCTGGTTATGCCCAACTCCCTTACCCCAAACAGAGGAAGCGGAAAGTGCTTCCATTGGGCTGTTGGACAGAGGGGTGTATGAAGTGAAGAATGTCCTCACCTAGTGTAGAGAGGGGAAGTGGAGTGTCTTGACTGCTCTGCTCCCCTCCAGCTATACTGCCTGTGAGCCACTGACCTTACCCACTGTGTGCTCTCATTGGGCTGCTGGGTAGAGTGGTGGGTGATGTGAAAAATGCCATCAGACATGGTGGAGAGAAAAAAGGGAACTCCATCCGAACCCCTGCCTTTCTAGTAATAAACTCTTGGGGCTATAGGTGGGAAGGGAGGGTGGCCAAGTACCCACAGAAAGGTCTATGTGTTATCTTTTGGACCCATGCTATATGTTTACCATCATTGCTATTGGACAAAGAGACTCATAATGCAGCAGGGCTCCCACTTGACTTCTTTTTTTTAACCCTTTCCTTCTGTCTCAGAATTGTTAAGGGCTAAGTATTGGTAAGGGCTGGGCAATTGAGGTTAAGTGACTTGCCCAAGGTCACACAGCCAGAATATGTCTGAGGACAGATTTGAACCCAGGTACTCCTGACTTCTGGCTTGACACTCTATCAGATAGAGTCTATCCACTCACTCAGCAATGTATTTGTCCACCCCCTTGATTTCTTAAACAACTTTTGTATGTTGATTTCCTATCAACCAAATGTTGTTATTCTTACAAAAAGAATGTTACTTTTTCTTCATTTACTTTAATTTGTTAATAGATCCCCTGGGGGGCACTTACAATGGTCTCCTCAACCCTGAATTCCTATTGATCCAGAGTGATTCCTGTCCATACCCTCCCACTTCTCTTTTCCAGAGTACCTTCCCACCAAGTTAGAACCTCCAGCTGGTGATCCTGGTGACCTTCCATCAGGACTAAAGTCATATTTACTGTGAATACAAAGCCCACATTTCTTTTCCCATCATGAACTTCTGAGACAACCCTGAAGTCAGCTACCTGCTCCCAGACATAGCATTCTGTCTCCTCTGAAATTATACTCACTGTCATCTTCCCAGGGTTGGGCAGCCACCACCATGTTCAGTCCTTCAGAAGGTCTTGATGGTTTTCCAAGAGTTTCACATGAAAATAATTGGTTTTGTGCAGGCTTGACATGACTCCTAAGAATTCATGTATATCAGCAGTGTTTCTTTTCTTTCACATCCCTTCAAAGGCTTTTAAAACTTCCCAAGTAGTCAGTAAATGCTCCCTCTCAACCACATTAGATAGCTCCTATCATAGAGAGGATCACTACTGGTTTGATCTCCCATCTTTCCCTTTGTTAAAAACCCTTCTGTGGTGGTCTAACAAAGTACTGGAATAATTAAATTAATGGAATGATAAAAGCAAAAATAGGGGAATGACAGTTAAATAATTATGAAAATGAAGGAATATCCAGAAACCTAGTCTAAAATAGTCTGCTAGACAGTAGGATAGCCCTGAAGTCCTATGATGCAGTTAAAGGAAAAGACATCTAATACCTTTGCTATTTACCTGTGCTTCTACCCACATATGCCTTCCTACTCAGGAATCCAGTGTTCCTTATCTGAAGAGACTATTTCCTTCATGATTCTCTATGTGTTCTGTCTGGAACAATCTGTATGCCTTTACAAACTTATTTCTAGCTATGGCTCCAAGAGCAGCTGTTTGATGCAGTGTGTTCTAGGCAGATAGTATTTTCATCTTTATATCCTATATATAGTTCCCTTTTCCTCTGCTGAGGACAATCTGGAGCACATCCTTAGATATCCATGTGACTTTGTTCTATTTGAATATTCCAAATGTTTTTGATGAGAACATGTCCTCTCTTCAACAGGGCAGTCTTGTCCAGAAGAAAGGGTTGACTTGGCTCCAAATCCAAGCTCTCAATAGAGCTGGAAGGGATATTAGATAGCATCTACCCTAAACCCTTCATGCTATAGATGAGGGAATTGATATCCCAAGAAGGGAAGTAAATTGCCCAGGGCCTCCAAGAATTAAGCGACCCAGTATGACTTAAATTCAGGTCCTCTGTCTCCATATCCAGCATTCCTTCCACTACTCTCACACATAGACTCCTTGTTGGTTAGCTTGGTAAAGTCTCTGATGTCACAGGCTTGATTTCCTCATCTGTCAAATGGTGATAATCTTATATATCTTGCAGGGGTGATTGTTAAGATCACATGAGTCATATATCTATAATAGTAGAGAGTAGTATCTCTACCCAAATTAATCAAAAGGGCCAAATTTCATAGTGGAATTAATCAACGAGATAAAGTAGAGGCAAAGAAATTGTTAATCACTTGAGGAATTATGAAGTCCTGGAATGACTGGTACAAGTATATTAGGATCAAGGACATTGAGTCTTTGGATAAAAGCAGATGATCCCACATAGGAAATTGTGACTGGCAGAAAGAATAACACTTTTCATCCTTTGTATAGTACAGCAAGCTATTTTTTAAACCCTTACCTTCCGTCTTGGAGTCAATACTGTGTTGGCTCCAAGGCGGAAGAGTGGTAAGGGGAGGCAATGGGGGTCAAGTGACTTGCCCAGGGTCACACAGCTGGGAAGTGTCTGAGGTCAGATTTGAACCTAGGACCTCCTGTCTCTAGGCCTAGCTCTCAATCCACTGAGCTATCCAGCTGCCCTCCAGCAAGCCATTTTTTAAGTGGGAAGTCCAGCAAAAAGGTACTCACACTTTGGGAGTTTCAGAGATGAGAAAGTCTTGAGACACCAAACATTGCACCAGGACTAGAAGGCAATAGGGGAGACATGGGGGAAATGCACTCAGAGATAATGTGATACTTCCCATCCTTCCTGCCTTTTGGCCACATCACTTAGTCAATGTGCCCTTTATTACTTACCTATTAGGTATCAGGCTCTGAGTTAATTGCTGGAGATGCAAAGAAAGGTGAAAGCCACAGAGGAGGTCCCAATTTTAAGGGAGAGATAACGTACAAAAAACTACATAAAAATAATATATACCTCTACATATTCAGGATAAATTTGAGAAAATCAACAGAGAAAAGGCCCTAGCTTTGGGTGGGATCTCCATGTCATTACAAAGAGGAGTCAATGAATCCAACGACCACATCTCAAGGACAGAAAGCATCAGGACTCTGTAAGGGCACTAGCCCTCAGATTCAAGCCAAAAGCTAGACCTAAAAGAAACTTGATAATGTTTCCATTAAGGGAGAAAAAGATTTCTAGTAATTTGAAAAAGTAAGCAACTTCTTTAAGATATGTGTCTCCTAATTACTACACATATCCATCATCACCAATGTCATTCAAACTATAAGTTTGAGGCAATTCTTATCTCTATAGCCTGGGAGGAGGGTGAACCCCAGATTTTTGGAGAGCATTTTATACCAAATATTTTTCTTATACCTCTTACAACTGTCTCCTAAAAGACAATTGAGTCTACTGGTTGATTAATGGCACATGTATTAGTGGCTGCTTATGAGGGACAATACTAGAAATCTTCACCTCCTCCTATAGAAGGAGGATTAAATTGGCAGGTTGTGTTGGGCCTCTTTTCTAGTATCAGGAGGAGTTCTATGGAAAGGACCTGAAACCGCCTTTTATTCAGTACTTTGATGGAATAAAATCATTGTGTGGTTGTGTTAGGGGTGTGATTTTAGGGATATTCTGGTCAGATAGCCACACCATACACACAGAGATATTCTTCTTTCATTTGGGCATTCTAAGAATCTTTCTGGTATGTAAGAAGGAAATTTAGGTATTTTATAGATATGTATTTAAAGTGTGGCCGCCAGGAATCAACAATTCGGGTTGATTTTGTAATTAAATCAGACCTAAATCTCCATTGGGTTAAGGCACTTTATTTTGCAATCAGGAAGGTAAAGGTATAGGAATAAAGAAAAAGGGAGAGGCTTAGGCTAGTCCAGGCTTGTGGAGGCCTAGATGGAGAGAGAAGGTTAAAAGGCTAAATAAATGAAGCTGCAAGCCTCAAGGCCTAGCAACCAGATAGGCTAGTGCCTATTTAAGGCAGAGTTTGGAAGCAGTCTAGGTAAGCCAAGGAAGTCAGCCTAACTTACCCACATGACAATACAGAGTAGAAGCTGTCTGTGGTCTCAGGAGCTCCTTCAGCACCAAGTTCAAGGCAGGAACTCCCTCCACAGGAAGTAACCAACATACTTGAAGAGATTGTGCCTCTTGTCACTTCCCATGGGTCTACCTCTAATTCAAGTGGACAAATGGTAGTCTTTACACTGATTTTGGACTGCCCAAAGGGCCGTCCCTTGTTCTTGATTTGTTATTTATTGTCACGTGTGGGTAACTCTTCTCCCCTCCCCACTAAGGAAGGTGAGGGTGACATGATTTCTATGCCTAGGGTAAGTAAGAGTTTAACTATGAGTGGCTAGAGCTAATTCTATTTACACAGGTATTATGCTTAAAGTCAAGTTTTGAGATATTTAAAGTTGTGGTTTTGCATTAGAAAATTAGTAAAGCAGGTTGGAAATTTAGAAGAGCTTTCAGATTTAAATTTCTTAACCATAAGTTTTATGTGTGTGTGTGTGTGTGTGTGTGTGTGTGTGTGTGTGTGTGCACGTGCACACGCACGTGGGCACTGTGTATGCTTTGGGCCAGACAAGGTCTTGGAATTAGGGCAGATCTCCAAGGCCATTATCCACGCCAGATTCCGTCTTCATGTCTTTGCCCCATCCTAAGCTTCTTTCGCAGTCATGATACCTTGGGAAATAATGGTCCACATGCATTTTGAGCACTCTGTTCACTTTCTAAAAACTCCCCCAGACTACCTGCACACCGTGGACATGATCGCATCCTACTGCAAAGGCAAATTTTAGAAGCTTGCTAAGAAGGAGTAATGAGGATCTGACTAAATGATCATAATAACAGCACAAAGGCAGACCAAATCAGAAATGAGGGCCTTGGTCTAGAACACAATGAAGTTTCCTTCCAGCTCAAACTTTTGGATTCTTTGATCTCAGGCAATGTTTGTTGTAGTTCTCTCCCATCTGGTCAGCATCTCAAATGAGAAACTGAAATGTAGGCAAATCCATTTGCAGAACTTGAAATGTGAAAGAAATAATTAAAATGATTGTAATTATCTTCCCTTGACAGTGACCAGGTCTGCGAAACCTTGAGCCCTTCATTTGACGCTGTTAAACCTCAATTTTATTATCTGTAAAATGGGGATATTTATAGCATGAAACAAAGTTGTTTTTTTTTTTAATTTTTTAAACCCTTCACTTCTGTGTATTGGCTCTTAGGTGGAAGAGTGGTAAGGGTGGGCAATGGGAGTCAAGTGACTTGCTCAGGGTCACACAGCTGGGAAGTGTCTGAGGCCAGATTTGAACCTAGGACCTCCCGTCTCTAGGCCTGGCTCTCATTCTACTGAGCTACCCAGCTGCCCCATGAAACAAAATTGTTAAGAGGAATGGGTGATCCAGCAGCATGATATATGTAAAAACTTTCTACCATCACTCTTAATTATTATTTTTGTTGTTGTCATTATTCAATGTTTACCCCTTTTTGATAAGAGAGGAAGTGGAAAAGAACAAATACAATTGCCCATATGGCAGAGCCTTTGGTCTAAGGCAGGCCCTAAATTTAGAGCCTTATTATTTCACTTGGAGTTTAGCCTCAGATGCTTCAGACCTTCTAGGTGGAGCACTCTTTACTATTCCCTTCTCTCTCCTTTCTTCTTTACTTTCCCTCTCAAGATAACTGAGTCATTTGTTTCATGTGTATTCACGAATGGGGGATGGACTTGAAGGGGCTATTGCCAGGGCCAGGTGCCCCCCATCAAGTCCTTCCAACTTTCTAGACTTTAGAATGGGAGGGGATAGGTGTCTGGCATCCCAGCTGAGAAAAAGTGGGTGAAGCTAGAGACTTGCATAAGAGGAAGTGCAAGGATTATGTTGGGTATCAGTAGATGATAAGAGAGGGGCTCCTTGGGCCTTCTAGGACAGCATGTTGTCTTTACAAACATGCTTTCAGAAAAACTGGGGGCCAGTGGCATAAAGGAGTCAACATGCTGAAGCTTCCTTACAGGGCAGTGGGTGCGTAAAAGATTAACTTTTCCCTGAACGCAGGACCCTAGGTTTACGTATCCGAACTGTTGTGGTTAGAATATGAATATGACCAGGAAGAGACGAGCATTCATTCACATATTCCTAGCTATTTCATGAAAAAGCATTGTATCGTGTGGCTGCATCTAAGCCACAATTGCAGTGAATTGTCATTTTCCCTTTACTCATGACTTTGTAGACTCTGTGTGTATTAGCTTGCTTCATCCTAGGCATGGCTAGTCTCTCTGAATATACCCTTTGTTCCCTTTCTAGCCTTTGAATCAAGACAAACAATATTTCCATGCCTCACTGGTTTTTCTATGCCTCCCAATGTGCAAATGCGATTTATTTTATTTGCTGTTTGTAAATGCTTTTAGAACCAGATTATTGTCTGCGACATCAGACTAAACACTGATTCTGGTGGTACCCCAAGAGATGAAATATATTGTTGCTTATCATGGTTCCTGGACCTCATCTGATTTCAGCTCTGCCTA
Source organism: Gracilinanus agilis (assembly GCF_016433145.1). Taxonomy (NCBI): domain Eukaryota; kingdom Metazoa; phylum Chordata; class Mammalia; order Didelphimorphia; family Didelphidae; genus Gracilinanus; species Gracilinanus agilis. Next base: position 2,573,565 of record NC_058134.1, read on the forward strand.
ATGGAGATTACTTTCTCTGCAAAATCTTCCCTCCATGTCCTCTCACTTCATTACCCATATCCCTTACAGCTGCATGCAAACGTGACAATAAACAGATCATCCTTTATTTTTTTTTAATTTATAGCCTCCATCTTTTGTTAGACTAATGATATTTGTTGTTTTTGCTTACCAAGTAAATATCAATAAACAAAGCATGAAATAACAAGTAAGCATTTTGGTAAGGAAAATGCTATTCAAAATGGCAGTGGGTGCCCATGTCTCTTCTATTCACCCTCTCAGATTTGTTTCAAACAATCAGCTTTAGCCCTGCTCTGTCTCTGGAGCTCCAGTCTTGCACCATCAACTGCCTGCTGGACACCTCCTCCCAAGTACCTGCAGGCATTGCAAACTCAACATGTTTTTAATGGAGCTAATTATCTTCCCCCTTGGCCTCAAGAGCTCTCAACAGTTGACTCAAAGTTCGCTTTTCAGCCTGATTTCGTCCCCCTTCCCCAGTCTGTTCACATCACACACACACTATTTCCAGTGATACCAGTAAATTTAGTGGTTTCTCCAATTTAACACTTTGAATTCTACCTCCATGGATTTATACAACTCATCCCATGTACTGTGGATTCACTCCATCCTCAGGTGCCAATATCATCCATGATATTTGTAGTATTCCTTTAAGGAGGAGCTCAAATTCTACACCCCTCCCCAGGATGCCTTGATTTCTTCTTCTGCCCACTCTCTGTATTCAAACGATACTTTATTGTGATGTTGTTATAGTCTGTCCATAGAATTTAAGCCCCTCAAGGGTAGATGGCATTTCATTTTATTTTTGTCTTTTTATCTCAAGTGCCTAGGATAGATGTTATATACAAATGAATGGTACTGAATTGATTTTCTATTTTGTTGTTGTGGTTGTTTCTACAGTTATGGACTCAAATACATTTCCTCAATGAGATTCTTCAGCAGTCCTATACTGAAATTATTTTTTTTAATTTTCAGTCAACTTAGGCTGGACAATACTTTTGCCCTTGTCATGCAAGATTTTGATCAGAATCCAGATAGAAGTTTTGCCCCAGATGATGAGATCTTTTAATTGCTCCAGTGTCAAATAACAATTTTTTGAATGAATTCTAATACATGGTTCTAAAATTTCTTAAATGAGATACATAATCACTCAAATAAGTAAACTCAGTTATATAGGAAAAAAACAAATAGCAAGATCAGCCCATAGGGTGATTCTATCAATACCTATATATTGAACAGACTAGGAAGATGGATAATGAACTATATCTAGAATTAGGCAGTCAATAAACATTTGTGAGACATCTACTGTACTCAAGTTCTGAAAAACTATTCTGAAAAAAAAATCAGGCAGAATTTCAGTTCTTGGATTCAATGAGCTCACATTCTAATGGAAGAGACAACATTCAAACAATTAGGTACATAAGACATCAACGTAGTATAAATGGGAAATCTTGTTTTTGACTTGAGTCTTAAAAGAAGTCCTGGAAGCCAGGAGGTACACATGAGAAGAGAAAACATTCCAGGTGAGGGAATCATCCAGTGAGTATGTATCAAGTAGAAAAACAAAGTGTTTTTTAAGAGGAACAACCAGAAGTTCAATATACTTGGACTGTAGAGTACATGCAGGGGAGGAAATTGGGGCAAGGGATTAGGGAAGGGCATGAAAGGCTTTACATACTATCTATAAAAATGATTTACATTTCATTTTAGAGGTATTGGGAACCATGGGAATTTTTTTTGAATATGTATGTGTGTGTGTGTGTGTGTGTGTGTGTGTGTGTGTGTGTGTGTGTGTGTAAGAGAGAGAGAGAGAGAGAGAGAGAGAGAGAGAGAGAGATGGTCTCGCCTAGACTTTAGGAAGATAAAATTGGCAGTTGAATGGAGAATGGAATAGAATTGGGAGATTTGAAGAAAGAATAACAACCTGTAAGCTACTGCAATAATGCAACTATGAAGTGATTAGGCGTTGGTGCAGGAAGAAGACTACATGAGTACAATGTAGGAGATATATACAAGGCGTTTTATGAAGGTAAAAATGACAAGTCTTGGCAATAGCCTGGGTATGGGAGGTGAATGTTAGTGAGGTATCAAAGATGGCACTGAATTTGGAAGTCAAGGTGAATAAGAGAATATTATTGCCCTTAATGATAATAGGAAAATTCAGAAGAGACAGTCTGAAGGGAATGATATTTTTATTTTCAATATGTCAAGGTGGCCATTTGGAAGAGTACAATAGGTAATGGATGAAGTACAGCAGGAGCTCAGGAGAGATGTTGAGGCTGGGATCATCGATATAGAGACTTGGGTCTATTCAGTATTCATGGAGGACAATCACATCTGGTGTAAAGGCTTGCCAAGCCATTTCCAAAGCTTATCCGCTATTTGTGTCTACCTTTCACCCAACTCTCACTTGTAAAACCATCTCAGCAGATGAGCTAAACTTAACTTAAGGTTGAAAGTAACTGACAGACCTGAAACCCACTGAGTGATTTATGGTGATATCTATGCAAGCACATGAAGACTTCACTTGGTAGAATTGTCAGATGAAAACAATTTGTTCCAGTGGCCATGAAGGTGATTGAAGCAGGCTCTCTGGAGATCTTAGAATTTGGTTAGACATAGAAGACTCCAAGATCATCTACCATATCCCAGGCCATTACCAGTCATCCAGATTTTTGTCTTGCCACTGAACTTTAGTGACTGAAAGAGAGAGTGAGGTGATGACTTTGTTCGACTCTCACTTAAATCCAATCTACCCTACAATATCATTAATTCTCTTTGAAAATGAAGGATCAACAAAAACAACAAAATTATAATTAAACCTATTGATGCTGATGAGCTCATCAGGAAAAAAAAATAGTGTACAAAGGATCTCAATCTGCAGTCTGTGAACCTGTATTTTTAGGAAATTTTAAAATAACTATTTCAAGCATTTTAATTAATTTGGTTTACTTTGTAATGTGAATTTTAGCATATATCTCTATAATTATCTATATATCATCCATCTATCCATCTATCTATCCATCCATCCATCTATCTACCTATCTATCTATCTATCTATCTATCTATCTATCTATCTATCTATCTATCTGTCCATTTACCTATATTTTATGTAGTGTTCATGACCAACAAAAAGATTGATAAATTTTATTATGGAGTTATAGAGAGGGAAATGGTGTGTGTGTGTGTGTGTGTGTGTGTGTGTGTGTGTGTGTGTGTGTATAAAAAGTAGATGGAAAAAGAAGGCATTAGCAGTGAGGCTAGGGATGGGGACAGGGAAAATATGTCACATAAGTGGGGATGTGAGCTAACCCCTCAAGGAAATGAGATAATTAGGGAGAGCTTTCTATACCTATAGAAAGCCAGGGTACAATTAAGAAAGGGAGATATTTGTGGTCAATGAATAACTAAGAGGCCAGGGTCAATGGACTGGAGCTAGGGTTGAAGGAAAGTAAGAGACAAAAATGCTAGGAAGGATAAGAAAAGATCTAGTTGAGAGGGTCTATAAATGACAATCCTGATATTGCATCCATATATACATATGGATGTATATATTACAGCCATATATATTACAGCCATATATACATATGGATACACACACAATCTATAAAGTTGTAATTTACATATGCTTTACATATTTAAATCTATGGATATAAATATTATATCAAATCATCTTTATTTTATTTGGTTCTTGAGGCAGCCTAAAGTTTCTTTCCTAGAGAATAAGTATCCTTTAGTCCACAGATAGCTGTCCTCAACGTTCTGAAAACCAGGATTCATGAGCTGCCCATGTCACATGTTTGCTGGATGACCATGTTCAAATCTGCCCACCTCTTGGAGTTCTAGGCAAGTCATAAGGAATATCTGTTTCAGGGAAGAGGTCAATCAGTTGGTAAAGGGAATTTCCTCATTTTGGAGCTCCTTATGTCAAAGAAATCATAAATCCAATTCCCTTCCCAATCAAAACACATAAACTCACATAGACCCAGAAGACTCAAATATTGTTTATACTGACAATACCCAGAATGAAGATATGGCTATAGATCCATCATCATGACAGCCTTTTTGGGGGGTCACAGGAGAGTAGTGCAGTTTGTGCAGCAAAGATATATTTATCTGGGATATTTGGGCACAGATAAAATATTTCTTTTTTAAGGAAATCCTCCACCTGGAGGTATAAGTTTGAAAGAGAGGGTGAGCCTCATGATGTCGTAAGCCAGAAATAACCTTGCCAAAGTAAATGTCATCTTTAATCTCTACTGCTTGGGCTTCATAATGTCTCTGTGATTTAATTTGGGGAACAATCATAAATGCTGATTTAGTGCCTACTGTGTGCAAAATCTGGCTTTCAATTCAATGTGCATAAAAATGAAAAATGATACAGTTCCTACTCTCAAGGAGCTTGATTTTCTTGAAGGAATGGGGTGGGCTGGGATGTATATGAACACACACACACACACATTTCCATTGAGAGTTACATGGAAACCAATCACATGAGATGATTAGACATGGACGTTTTATGGTTCTTTTGGGCAGACAAAATACCTACACTAATGAAATTACAAATCTTTAAAAGCAGCAAATGAGCTTTAATGTGATTATGAATAACCCATTTTACTATTTTACTATTACATTTTACTATTGACAGGAAACTAAAAGAAAAACACCTAACAACAAACTGAAAATAACCCAGAACTGAATGTTGGCCCATGCTTTCTGTGGGGAAAATTAATCCTGTCCTTGGCTAGTCCATGTGATTTGAAGGAAAGCATATGAAAAATACTCAGAAACAAAGGGAAATTCATAAGAAAATGTTTACGACTCATTTGCACATCTTGGCCATTTTTCCTTCTTTCAGCACATCCAATTTCTTTTGATAATAATCCTTGCTTACTTGTGCGAAACAGCAAAACATTTTGTTCAGCACTGTTTTTCATATTTCATAAATGCAGGTGTGTATCATTATAGAATAGGATTTGATCACACTGGGGAGAAAACAAGCAGGCAGGCAGAGTAAGGGATTGGACCCCTTTGAAGAAAGTGTCTTCCTATCCAGAGGTCATTGGGAATAAAAAGCTGAATAAGAAACACTCCTGCCAGCTCCAGTCCTCTAACAAAAACTATGATGGGCATTATCTATTACAGAGGGGGCACCACAGAGAGATCAGTATTTCCCCATGATTTCCAGAATCATGATGTGACCTTCTCAGTCATGGCCAGGATCATCATGACTCCAGGACCAGTGTTCTACCCATTGAGCCACCTAGTTATGGCACTTTTGGATCTGAAATACAGCCATTGTTTATCAGTAAGACAAAAAGAATAATAATATCATGTGGACTTATATGCTAATTCAAATGCAAGAGTAATAAAATAGGTCAGATCCCACATATATATCCATGTCGTATCCTCTGACACTTTCACTGAGTACCTGTGAAGGAGAATGAATACAAACTTATGAGAACATGCCTGAGAAGTACATGAAAAAGAAATGTCTGTGCTCTCAAGAAACTCCCATTGCTGGATTGGAGGCTGAGATGCCACTGACCCTTCAGGGATATTTACACTACAAGAAACTTTTTCTCCATTACTACTTGTCCATTGGTCCATGTCATTCTGCTGGCAAAATACTCTTCTCTGCTCAAATGGATTGTAGCATTAATAAGCTCTTTCAACTTGAAATCACTTTCAAAACCTATTGGAACTGTGTTCTACTATTAATTTGAATACCAATTCCCATTAGGTCTGAGAATTTTATAAAGCCCAGAAAAGCCTCTATCACTGTTTTCCATCCAAAATGACTTATTATTTCCTGCCTGGGACTATTATTTGATGAAAAGATTAGACATCCAGACTTAGTTCTTTCTCAACTTTGTTTTATACTCTCCCAACTTTTGCCCTTTGCCTACCTGTGGATTCCTTTCTCTACTCCTACCCCAACGCCCAAGTTTTCCTGCTGTATTCTCTTTGTTTTCTTCATGTATTCAGCCAGAAAATTCTTGAGGGGAGTGAGGGGTTTTTTGCTTCTTTTTTGCTGATATTTGCATTGTCCAAATTTTGCTACTCATAGTTAGCACTTAATACATCTTTGTTCTATTTACTCATTTTCATCATCACCATCTATCCTCATAAGACTATTTCTGGACACAACAAACTAGCCCAGTCAGTGATTAACTCACCATGATTCTATGTTGTCTGGTCAAATTGTAACAACAAGAGTTAGGAACCCAAAAGCTCATGATGACTCTGTGGGTCATGGAAAATTGCCTATCAGAGTTTCACTTATAAGGCTATTGCACTATTCAAATAAATAACATGATTTCATCTTATATGTTAGCTTGAAAACTTCTTGCTTTTCCTTTATAAATTTCCTCCTCAACCAGAGGATCTTGGGCTGTCAAAGCACAAAAGATACTCCAAGCCATTTCATTTCTCCTGATATCCAGGTGGCACTGAAGAATAATCTAGAGCTAAGATTCTTGTCCAGTGAGGTAGACATCTGTCAAATGACTACTGCAATTGCTTCTTCACACACACACATACACACACACACACACACACACACACACACACACACACACTGTATGGTTTTAATTGTATGGTTGTCCTAAAATCCAGAGTTTGAAAAATTTTTGGAGGACTTTTTGGAGAAGAGACTCACCAGCACCTCGAATCAGGAAGGCAAGTTTTTTTTTAAGAGGGTGCCATGGAGATACCTACAGAAACCACATGCTGCATCAAAAGATCCAGAATGAACTTAACTGAAGGGGGTTGAACACATTTATTCTAAATGTAAATTCTTATGCCAAAAGAGAATGCCCCTAATTGGCTTTTTTGTCAATGTGCCTATTATTATTTTTCTTTTCTTTTTTATTTCCCTCTTGTTCCGGTTGCTATAATTTCCCCTTATAAAGGGCAATATTTTATATGCCTTTAGAAGGAGAATTCTTAGAGATATACATTGGTTATTTGAAATGATTCATTGGGAAAACTAGGCATGTTAATCTCTCAAGACCCTCAATTGAGGAGATTTCAACATACTTATCTCCCAATAGAATCACAGGGGGGATTGTGAGAAGGGAATTTGTATTTTTATTTTATCAATCAGAGATTTGGACTTCCCTTCCATTTGTTTCTAATTTAGATCAATCAGCAACCAAGGAATTGATCCCACAGGCCTTGCTTCCCTGGGTGGTACCAGGCTAATTGAGGAATTGTGATTGGTTTCAGGTGGGTTATGTAGGAGAACTAGTGGGTGAAGGGAACTGTATATAAGGTGAGACCCAACAGGAAGAGCGGGGTTGGTTTCTGAGGCTGAGAGTTTGAGACAGACTATGGGGTAATTCTTTACCTCCTTTCTATATTTCCATCTCTTATTATCTTTATCTTACTATAATAAACCTACTAGAGCTATTACGTCTAGAGACTTAAGGGTTAATTTCTCTAAATGGTGACCACAACAATTTTTTTACTCTTATAATTTTTTCAAACCCATTTTAACCATTATAATACACACATATATGGATGCATATTCACACATACATAACACATATACACACACGCAGAGCTCCAACAAAGGTGCTTTTCTTTTTTTTATTTAGAATATTTTTCCATTCTTATATGATTCATGATCCCCCCCCCCCCACAGACTCTTTCCTCCCTGCTCCTAAAGCTGACAAGAAGTTTTCCTGGGTTATATGTGTATCATTGTTCAAAACCTATTTCCATGTTATTCATATTTGCAATAGAGTGATCTTTTAACATCAAAATCCTAATCAAATCCCTATCTAACTATGTGATCAATTGTATATTTTTTCTGCATTTCTGTTCTCACAGTTCTTTCTCTGGATGTGGATAGTATTCTTACTCATAAGTTCCTCTGGTTTGTCCTAAGTCATTGCATTGCTGCTAGTAGAAGGGTAAAAGGTGCTTTTTTGTCCCTTGATATGTCTTCAGTATTTACTTTCTAGGTTTTTCCTCTTCATCTTCACTTCAATGCTTCCATCGCCTTTTTTTCCTTAAGTGTGTTAATTTAGAGATTCCTGCCACTCAGTAACTCACCTTTAACATAAAACATAATAACTTAAAATTTCTCTTGTGAACCTAATTAGCTTAGTTATTCATCCTTTAATCCTCAAATAATTATATGATCTTTTCCCTTCTTTCTTCTTCTTTCTTCTTCTTTCTTCCTTCCTTTTTTCTTTCCTTTTTCTCTTACCCCCTTTTTAGACTTATTTTCTTAAGTCTTAAAACAATTAAATGCAAAAAGGCAAAAGAGACATACTTCTGTGTAGCTCTAAGCTCTCAACACAATTCAACAACTCATTGTATTTTTTTAAAGGAGTTCTTCATACTCAAATCTTTTTAAATTTAATAAATAAAATGCCTTTCTTTGTCCCTTTATATCAGTGCTTCCCAAACATGTTTGGCCTACCACCCCCCTAGAAATTAATATTTTTAAAATTTTAATAGCAATTAATAGGAAAGATATATGTATTAATGTTTCTACCTTTTTCATAAAATATAATAAAGAAAGGTGTAAATTAGAAACGTTGAACATTGAAATTTTGAAACTATTTATTGAACTCGGAATAGAATTTAATACAAAAAAAGTTAAAACATTCGAAATCATCTTAATGAGAAGGATGAACCTGGTGTGCTGCTACCAATTAAATCCTCGGCTCTATTTTCATCAGCAGTAATCTTACATCACCAAGATTGACTATTTGCAATTGGTTTCTTTTTTTCTGTTAATAAATTGGTTACTGCACTGAATCCACATTCCACTAAATATGATGAAGGAATTAAGAACTTTTGAATTACAGCCCATATTTCAGGATAAGCCGTAGGGATCTCCTTTTGTAGCCAGAATTGTTGGTATGCACCAAATTCACCTATGACCATCACTGCTCCCCTGGATTTCTGCAGCACCCACCAGGGGGCGATGGTGCCCACTTTGGGAATCACTGCTTTATATCATTGAATCTTTCAACACACAAATGAGGCATCAGTCTGTTTGTTTAAAAGATAACTTAACTCTTTGTATTTATTCCACAGTTCATTTTTTACTCACAAGTTCTTAAAATTCCGTCTTGTAGACCATGTTTCTTTAAACTCAGATTTTCATAATTTTTGTTAAATCAAGTTCAAGTTCCTATCCCTTTCAAGGTTCAAAATGATGATCTATGACTGAAGCAATAGCTTTGATCTTTTAGTAGTTAGTATAACTAATTTGTGTTCACATAAAATGCTCTTTCTATCTTTGTTAGCATTTAATTGATCTTCATGAAAAATATCATAAAGTATCTTTGCATTAAATATATAAAAAGCTAGTGACTTAGTTACTCAGTTCAATGAGTGCACAAATATTTTATCCACTTCCTATATACAAAGCATTGCCTTAGGCTTTGGCATTTCAAGAATTAAAATTAAACAATCCCAATGATCCAAGAACATATATTCTATTTGGGGTGGGAAGGTATACAACATGTATGCCAGTAAATATATGCAAAGCACATACAAAATAATTTCAAGAGGAAGGGATTGTAAGTAACTGGGGTATTTAGGAAAGGTCTCATATAGAAGGTAACACCTAACCCTTGCTTTGAAGTTAATCAATGATTCTATGAGAAGAAGTACCTGACAGACATAATGAATCACTTACCAAAGCCATGAAGGTTGGTGATGAGATGTGTCTGGTGAGCAGTCTCAAGGGCAGTTTGAAAGTCATATAAAATTCAACGACCATTGTTGTGTGTTGTGATCAATGGCATATTTTTCATCTTCAAAGAAGATGAGAAATAAGCAGGGACCAGTAATTAAGAAAGCAACAAGAATATCCTAAATAAAATTTGGTAATATATATATATATATATA
>NC_058134.1:2583847-2621908 GCF_016433145.1 Gracilinanus agilis
TATATATACCTCTGCATGAACCCAAACTGAGCCCTGGCTTTGAACCCTCCTTTGGATCTCACAAATTCTCCTAGTGATGCTGTATGATTGAGAATGAATACAATAATTGATGAAGACTCCAACTGGTATGAGGCTAAAGATAATGGGAAGCTATGTGGCAAGAAGGCAGCATGCCAGCCAGCATGTTTTATATTAGAGAAATGATGATAAGATCAAAAACATGCATGAATTGATGGAGAGGGGAGGTTGGGAATGAATCGGTCATGTTATAAGAGTGAGGAATGGCAGACAATCAGCTGACCCAATGTACTATTCTTCATGGAAAAATTAAATTTAAAGGAAGGTCTTTTGATTTTTACTTGAGTGATCTATGGGGTGGGTGGAGGATTTAGACAGGAATCACAAAGAATTAGATGTACTATTGATGGGTATGCTTCAATCAGTGAGAATATAAAATTCTCTCACTAATTAATATTTTTAACAAATTGTAATGTTTTCTCTCCTCTGCTTAGAGCACTGAGCTCACACCTTCTACAGGCAGCCTTCCCTAATCCTCTTATTTCTACTGCTTAAATATTTCCCATTTATCTTACATATAACTTGCTCTTTATATATTTATTTGCATGCTGTTTCTCCCATTAGATTATTAACTCCTTGAGGAGAGCAATTGTCTTTTGCTCTCTTTTTGCATCTCTGGCAATTAGCAATGTGCCTGGCCTGTAGTAAGTGCTTAATAATTGTTTCTCCATTTTCATCCAGCCTCTCTAGATCTGACAGTCTCACTGTATTACAAGTGAGGCCTTATAATGTCGGAGTATCTCCAATTATTCTTCCTTTCTTCCTTTCCATCCTAAATGAGTCTACAAATTCTGTGAAATATTCCTGCTTCTGTCTTCTGGGACCAAACACAAAAAATCTACCCCCTTTTCCTTGAGACATCCCTTAAATATTGGAACTCAGCTAACCCCCTGCCCTCCAGCTTTATTTCCAAATGACCCTCTGGCATAACCTCCAGTTGCCTTGACTTCCTGGTCACCTTAATTTGGCTGATTTACAGCTTTCCACCAATGATATGTCCAGAAGCAAATATTCTTTACATTGTCTAACCCACACAGGAAACGAGGGGCTAAAATTAGGTAGTAAAGAGGCTTGCATGTATAGGCAGAGGTCCAGATAACCAATTGGCTTCCCAAATCCTCTTCCCTTTTAAGACAATGAAATTTGTGTTAGTGAAAATGGCAGAGTCCACTCCTTTGCTCCCTCCACATAGGTGGACAAAGGAAATCTAATTTCATTTGACAATCTGGACAAAAATAATCTTGCTTCTGCCCAATTGTTTTGCAATTTATGGGATATTTGTATAGGCACTGAATGTAGAAGTGGCCCTCATTCATAGTACTGGGAGAGAACAGATTCTGACAGCTTATGATGTGAGCTGGGAAAGCTCCAATCACATAGCTTTTACAGCAAAGGGAAGAAAATAATAGTGAAGCCCTTTTTTCCAGGTTTTTATGTTCCTGTGAAGAGCACTTGGCTCCAATGGCAATGGCCCCAAAGGGAAGGCCAAATCCAGGTTACTATGTGCTTGTGCAATGGCTTGAAGAAATACCCTGGGGATCCTTAGGATCTTAGTCCACATTCCAGGCTTAACACTGGTTTCTCTAAGGCCATGCCTTGCATGGCTGATATGGTACAAGAAAAACAAGCCAACTCGGGATTTCAGGGCTGGAGTACATAGGCGTGGAGCCCTGTCTCTGACCCTCACTAATTGTGCTCTCCTGGGTAAGTCACTTGAGAAATTCTTTGATCTTCTGTTTGCTCCTCTCTACAATGGGGGCATTGATATTTATGTCTTCTACCATGTGAAATTATTGGGAATAAAAATGTAAACTCCTATGATCATTCCAATTGCCATGTTACTTTAGCGTGTTCAAAACTCATTTCTTATGACAACCCTGGTAGATAGAGGGGAACCTATTATTGTTAACTCATTTTCCAGGCAAGAGAAATGAATGACTGAGTGACTTACTTAGTCAGAGTCACACACCTATGAAGTGCAAAGGCTAGAATTTGGTCCCAGGAATTTTCTTGACTCTATTCTGTTCCTACTTTGTTTTTTATCATAATCTCATTTAAGTGTCAAGTGTTCTGATTATGATCCGATTTCCCCAAATCCTGCGCTTCTTCATAAGTCAAACAAACTGAGAACCATGCCATGAAAAGCTATGTTTGAGGGAGATGGAGAGTGAACTTTTATCTAAGTTTATGAAAGCTTCACTATGACAAAGTCAAAGAACCAACAGTTCTGGCAGGAGTCAAGAAGTCTGAATGTGCACCCAGACCCAAATATTGACTAGCTATTAGGAGTTGGCCAAGTCACTTCAGTTCCTTGGGTCTCAGTTTTCTCATCAGACCTCAGAGGTCTGTTCAAAGGATCAACTAAGATAATGTTATTTTGATTGTTTGACAAACCTTAAAGTGCTACAGAAGTTTCACCTACTATTATTGTTATTGTTATCATTATTATACAAATTCCAAGTGATTTTACAAAATGTTATGTGTTTACAAAGGCTTATGTTTTAAGGTGATGAGGATCCTGACAGATTCTTAACTACTATAAATAATTTAGGGCTATTGTGTTCCCCACCACCACCACCAATAGATAATGTTTTACTTTCTTTGTTATCCTCAGTACTTGGGTTTCCTGTCTACTTTTCCATTGCTGTGAGAAGTAATTCTTTCCTATTTGATACTTTGGCCCTATCCACCCCTCTACTTTAACTGATAAACACCAAAGCATGAATTGATTAAAAACATATGAATTAAAGCAATATTAACAAAAAATGGGCCTCAGTGACCCACTCAAGGAATTCCATGGAATTATTACTTCATGTTATATTTATAAAAACCTTTCTTGTTCTGATGTACCAGAAGTTGATGAAAAATTGGAATGGTATTTCCCTCTCTGGGAAGAAAGGACTGGAAGTAGTTTACCTGATTGTTGTGTTGCACCTCTTTGACAACTTTGCAGAAGGGTGATGCATCATGGGAGACCTGGAAATAAGGAAAGACCAGGAGATCAACAATTAGCCTCCACTTGCATTTGAAGAGAGGGTGTTGCCAGTTTTATCTTGGGAGAGAGTGATCACACTGTCTACCAGTAGTTCTCATTGTGTTTCAACTCACAAGATTATAAGTCTCTATTTTTAATACATACTCATGGAACTGAGTTGACTGCTGAATTGAATTGATTCATGGGCTACCCAGAGGCTTTAGGACTATAAGTCATGAAGGGGAAGGAAAGTACACGAATCATGTAACCATGAGAAAATACTTCAATAAAAAAAAAAAAAAAAAACTATAGGTCATGGACATTTTCTTCAGGAAGAATATCAGGAGATTTTGGAAGTGAAAACATAAAAATAATGTTACTCTGATTCTGTAACCAGAGGAGTTGAGTTCAATTCTTACCTCTCACATTTATTATCAATGTGAGTTGGGACATACCACTTAATCTCACTGGGCCTGTATTTCATCACCTGCAAATGAGAAGGTTGGGCTAGATGATCATTGCCATCTCTTCTTGCTTTGGATCCAGTTCTCCCACTGTGTGGACAAACATTAACATGAAAGTATTCCCCAAGTGTTTTGTACATCTTTTTTTCATCTTTCCCTAAGAAAGAGGAAAGAAATCTCCAGATCTCAAAATGAAGGAAAGTCTGACTAGATAATTTCCTCAGAATGGAAGGAAGCTTGCACCTCGATTGTCAGCTGCTTTAAGCATCAAACCTTGAAGAGTTCTTCTAAGAGTTGTAAAAAGCAGGTGTTTGTTCTAAAACCAGTCTACCAGAACAATGAATACTTCTAAGATAAAAATTAATGAGAGGAAAACTCATAAATGTGTCACGAGAAGATAATCAGTATTTCCCATACAAGCCAGATGTTCTCCTTTGGAATGCAAATTTCTCTTCAGGCCTAGAAACTTCATGTCAGTGTGAAGGATTTGTAGTGGAAGGAGCTCAAGGCCTGGCTCAGCCATGTGACTGGTGAATTCCCTCTGTCCACGAAGGACACAGTCTTTCTTTCTTTGGGAAGGTAGAATGCTCAACAAATAGAGGAAAGGAAGATATCAGTTGTAGGATCCTTTCCTAAAATCATTTTAACTAAGAATTTTTAAGCACCAGGCTTAGACTTTTATTAAAAAGTTCATTTCTGCTGGCTACAAGTAGCTTGGCCTCTGGTTAGTGATGATGGTCATGCTGATGGTCAGAATCAGACTCGTGTGCCAATGAGTCTAATGTGATGAGGAAAGGAGAGATCTGGACCAAGTATTCTTGAAGAATGGGAGGAAGAGACCTTCTTAAGGGTGCAAGTTTCATCTAGTGGCAGATATAAAAAAAGAATTCCCAGGCCTCCAAAGAAGCACTAAGTCCTTTAGGCCACCAAGATGAATCTAGTGAATAAGCTCCTGTGTCATCCTCTTTGCTTGGGCAGGCACCATAACAAACACTGCCAGATGTTGTCCAAGGCAGCAAGCTGATCCAAAGGCCCAAGCAAAATAATTCCATAGAAAGTACCCAGTCTTTCAGATAATGGTCGATATGACCTAATCATAATCAAAATTAATGAGATGAAAATGCTAAACCCATTATGAAAATCAGTAAATGGATTTCCAAGATTTCTAGAGATATAGCCAACATAAAGTCTATGCTCACAACTCCCCTTCAAAGCTCTATCTTGAGGTTGTTTTCCCTTCTTCTCTGCTATGTCATTTGGTGTTTTCTTCAACTATTAGGGATTCAATTATTGGCTTTATTTATTAAGGCCCTTATCTTCCATTTTAGAACCAACACTGTATTTTGGGTCCAAGGCAGAAGAGTGGTAAGGGCTAGGCAATAGGTTTAAGCGACTTTCCCAGGGTCACACAGCAAGGAACTATCTGAGGCCAGAATTGAATGCAGGATCCTCATCTTTAGTCCTAGCTCTCAGTACTTCCAAAGGCCACTGACGCCCCTCCTTAGACAGTGCAAGGCAAACTGAAAAACTGCAATTAGTTTCTGTGAAGAAGAGGAGAGAAAGGAAGTGACTTGGAAAAGGGGGTATAAAAAGAGATCAACATGGTCTGGATAGTCATTCCTTTCCTGATGTTTGGAGTGAGTGGCTGAGATCCCTTTTTCTTTCTATTGTAAGGTTTAAATTTAGATTTTTATACTAAATGAGAGAGTTATAAAGTAATATAGTGGTCACTGATTTTAAAATATTATAGTGTAAGTCAAAATGACTTTTAGCAGTTTTTATTTAGAAAGAAATGAAGAGTGTAAAATACAGATAAAGAGACAGATTCCTAAAAAGCCTACAAGCCCTTCTCTGGTGAAGTCTGGCTCAGCCCCAGCAAGGGCTTCCCCAAGTCCCTGTCTCCATGTGGATTTCCCAGTAATTCTCAGCCAGAAGTCCTGGTGATGTCTTCAGCCAGAGTTCCACCAATGCAGCCTCCTCCAGAGCCAAGGCAGGAATCTCAGCCACTCACTCCAAACATCAGGAAAGGAATGATTATCCAGACCATGTTGGTCTTTTTATACCTCTTTTTCTCTCCTCTTCTTCACAGAAACCAATTGCAGTCTTTCAATTTGCCTTGTACTACTCAAGGAGATAGGGCGGTGGCCTTTGGAGATATGAGCTTACTCTAGTAAGTGAGTTGTGAATTCTCCTACTTAATGGTAAGTAGAGGCTTTAAGTTCTTGATTTGATTAGCTAAAAATAGACAAGGGGAGAGTTAATCCTATCTTCACACTATTTAGATGATTCCCAGAGATATCCACATCCATACCTCTCTCTATATCAGCTAGGTTTCTATGGCTACCATCTATTTTATCTCTGTCCTTCTTATTTTGACTGAAGTATAGTCCCAAGTCACCAACTGCCTTTCTCAAATTGGATTTTTTGTAGCTGTCTAAAATCCATGTGTTTACAAGAGACTTTGTTATCCTTTTCCCCAAATCTGTTCTTTCCAAATTTTCTATTACTGTCAACATGACCACCATTTCCCTAGTCTCTCAGACTCCCAGCCTCAGGATTGTCTCCCCAACCCAACTGCAACTCACCCGATTAATGTAGCCAATTTGTTTTGAAGTCAGATGTTGCCTCTAGGAGTTCAGGTTGTGTGGTGCTATTACCTTAATTGTCTTGTTTAAAGCACAATGAAATTCAATCACATACAGCTGACCATTACATAGATTGAGATTACTATCATGTCAACTCACATTCTCTATGTGATTGATGTGTTCATATACTTATTTTCACATGTGGATGTGAAATTCATACATTTCAATGTGTGTGTATTGTGTATATACATATGTGTAGACAGTAATGTTTTTTTAATTAACCTGCAGTTGCATTTTGTGGGTCCTTCATCAGTCAGTCCCTTCTCATTTCTTACAATCAGAAAACCACTGGCTATTCTCAGTCTGCCCTTGGTACAGATCAGTTTCCTTCCTTTTGTGATTAGTTCTCTGCCCATGCCCTTCCCATTCCGAGTTGTTGTCCCATAAGCCTAACAGTAATTGGCTCCACTAGCCCTGGTCCTGAAGTTATTCAGGGAGGACTGGAGGGGAGAAGGTAACACAAGTGTGAGATCAGGCCTGTTGCTTTATTGATACAGAAGTGGGACCAGGGCAGGACGATCTAGGGGAGACTTTGCCCTTGAACAATGGGTGCCTTCCACTCACCAGCCTCTGGTGGCTGCCAGCATCCATTTCCTAAAATGGTTCAAAGTTATAAGTTGGGGAAATAAATGAAACCCAGAAAGGGTCATTCATAATCTGAACCAGAATTCCCTCTTGACCCATTTAGTGGTCCTTAATGAGTCCAGTAACAATCTAAAAGAAGAGGAGAGTGCTGGTGTTCTCCTCTGTCATTGGCACTTTACCTTGTCCTGCAGATCAGAAAAAGAAGGGAAAATCACAGTGTCTACTGAGTGCCAAGCATGTGCTAAGCACTTATAATACCATCTCACTGATCTTCAGAACAGCCCTAACAGGTGGGTGTCATCATTATCCTCATTTATTTGTTCAGGGAACTGAAATGGGGAGACTTAGAATGACTTGCCCAGGATCATACAACTAAGGAAGTGTCTGAGCTTGGACATGGACTCAGCTCTTCCAGACTCAGCGCTCTCTTTGCTGCAAAATCTAACTAATTTGGACTGACTTAGACCTCTCGGGCATGGCATGTAAAATGCACACAATAGTATTAACACATGTGCATATACACAGACAGACATGTATATACAATCTAACATGTTTATATATGGCACATATGTACCTGTATAGCACATGATTGTATTAAACCATTCCATAATAGATACATGTGTGTATATACATGGGATTATGTGTGTATAAAGACACATAAAGTAGATTTTGAGGATTATAAGTGTATCTTGGCCTGACTTTGTTGGGAAGCCAAGCAAGATCAATCAGAGCCTCCTTTGCAGCCTGCCACCTCAGTGGCTTTTGTCAGGTAAAGCCCAACCTTTAATTGCTGGAAAGGGTCCTGGTAAAAGTTCTATTGTGGGTCAGTGCTAGGGGTGGCCTTTGTGCTGGAACTGTACAGGAGAAAGCAGCGAGGTCAGTTTGCTCATGAGGAAGGCAATTGTTCAGGTACTGCGATGATCCTTGAGTTCTCCTGCCTGTAAGACCTATCTCCTTTCCAACACTAGTCTGCCGGTGGTGTTTCTTGGCTGTGAGTCATGGAACCCAAGATCAAGAAACCTAGAGGCAGAACTGGATAAATATGGAGTGGTCATAAGGAAGGCTCCAACAGGCCACCTCCCCCCTCCCCGTTATGGCAGAAACTAGGGACAGACCTTGCGCCATATTCCAAGGTAAAGTCAAAATGGATACATGACTTAGAAATAAAGGGGGGCTACTATTACAAATTAGGGGGAGCACAGAATCGTTTACCTGTCACACATACACATACGGGAAGAATTTATGTTCAAATAAGGCAGAGAGAATATGAAGAGATATAAAATAGGCAACTTTGATTACATTAAATATTAAACGTTTGTGCACAAACAAACCAATGAAACCAAGATTACAAAATAAGCAAGTGTCTGGGACAAAGACCTCATTTCTCAAATATAGAGAGAACTGAGTCAAATGGATAAGAATGCAAAGCATTGCCCAATTGATAAGTGGTCAAAGGATGTGAACAGGCAATTCTCTGATGAAGGAATTAAAATGATCTTTAGTCATATGAAACTATACTCCAAATAAATATTCATGAAAGGAATGCAAATTAAAATAACTCTGAGATACCACCTCAGACCCATCAGACTGTCTAATCTGACAAAAATAGAAAACTGAGAAATGTTGGAGGGGATGTGGAAAAACTGGAACACTAACACACTGCAAGCTGATAGGATCATTTTGGAGGGCAATTTGTAACCATGCCCAAAGGGCCATAAAACTGTCCCTAACCTTCATCCCATCAATACCACTATTAGGTCTGTATCCCAAAGAGCTCAAAGACAGGGGAAAGGATCTAAGTGACCAAAAGTATTTCCAGCAGCTCTTTTTGTGGTGGCAAAGAAGTGGAACCTGAGGGGACGTCCATCCATTAGGAATGGCTAAACAAGTTGTGATATGTGATTGTCATGGAATATTATGACACCATAAGAAATGAGAAACAAAAAGATCATTTAAAAAAACCTGGAAAGACACATGAAATGAAGCAACGTGAAGCGAGCAGAATCAGGAGATCATTCTACATAGTAATAACAATAGTGTATAATGATCAACTGGGAGAACTTGAGACAACTCCAAGGGATTCATGATGCTATCTACCACCATAAGAGGAACTGATGGAGTCTAAATGCAGAGTGAAGCATACCATTATTAACTTCATATCCTTTAGGAATTTTTCTCTAGCATAAGCAAAATGTGTCCTTTTTCACAACATGACAAACATGGAAATATGTATTGTATGATAACGTATATATGACCTGTATCGTGATACCTGCTGTCTTGAGGAGAGAGGAGAGGTAGAAGGGAGAGAAAGAGCTTGGAATGCCCAATGGCAGAAAATGATTGTTGGAAATTGTATCAACATACAATCTGGAAATATTTTTAAAAGATGTAAAATGCCACCCCCAATGGAAGCAAGAGGAGTGGCACAAGAGAAAGTCTTTGATGGTCTGTGGGCCTGAGAAAGAAGAGCCTGTCGTCTATGAGGGAGAAAAGGAGGATAATGTTCTTTTTTTTCTGAGCAAGTACCAAAATGGTAGTAAGTTCTCTAACATATCGGGAAAATCTTTAATAGACAATTGATGGAATTAGATGGAAGAATTGGGTGATGCTGGCCTGGGATGAGACACCATTGAGTGGCACCATCTACCTCAATGGTAGAGGAGCTACAACAGTGAGACATGGGCTCAGGAATATCTGCAGACAGTCCTCTTCTCTAAAGACCCACAGACGGCCAGAAGTATAAGGACATACACACAGACAATCTGGCTCTTACCTGGCCACTGACAAAGCATTCCTTCAGTGCATCGCCCTCTGCAAAGATGACTTGATTCTCTTGATGTTATTTGTATGGCCCGTAAGGAGGAATGTTTGAATTTGGGCTCTCCTCGAGCCTGAGATGTTTTTAGGATTTTTTACTGGTCTCGTGATTCAATAGCTTTGTATTGAATCAGATAGTAGTCAGTGAGCAGTAGGGTCTGAGCGTCCAGGCAGTCCCAGAAGGAGGGCAGAGCTGACCGGGAAAGGAAGAGAGGGCGGCCCAGGTACTGTAGGCAATGGTGACAATCAACAGTACTGAAACAACCTTCAAATCGTGCCCTGCCCAAGTCTCATCTCAGAGCCCTGCGCACAATAGGCATATAGTAAATGGGATGAACTGGAAGGAACTGAGACAGATCTCAAGAGCAGTGACTTCTTTTTAAAATCAGATTAAATTCAATGAAAGTGGCAGTGGCGCGCTGGTTATTGTCTCTTGAGTAAACAATGCATGTTTTCTATTCCTTTGAGCTTTAAACAGAACTGATAATGGTCCCTGGACTTCCTTCAGAATCCCAGCTATGGGAGCTTTACAGAATGGCATTTCCAAAGTTAGCGTCAGGCACACGGCATAGGACAAGACCACATTTCTAAAAACCTAACAATTAGGATTAGTAAGTGATTATTTGGGCTCATTGTCTCCCTCGCTCAGTCTAAGTGGTGCTTTCAGATGGGGTGGTAAACACCGTGGGGCAGTGGCCTGTTGGCACCTTTGCCTGTGGATCCTGGAGCTCTCCCTCAGCCTGGCTCTCAGCGATGCCTTAGATTCTTCCAGGGAAACCAATCTCTGACCTGATTAGAATAGAAATGCCTGGAATAACCCATGTAAAGGTGCAAAGGACAGTACGTTAGTGTGTAACACGCAAGGATGCGATATGTCTGTACCCACATAGGTCTACATACATGCAGATATTTTGTGTATCAGTGAAGAGAGGAGTCCCAGATGATAGGTCTGCTAATGTCGATGACCATATGCACCTGTGCGGATGCACGCATTTGTAGAAACGACATTTGTCTGTGCAGACTGACCGCTGAACATTGGCCCCTCTCCCTTCAGGAAATCATTTTCAAAAGGGAGTAGGTCACTGCGCAAGTGTGGATGGCAGCTTCATTAGATGAGAAATGGGAAATCCCTCGGAGCCTTCTGAAGGATTTATCAGGCTAGTGGCATTTGCTCGATTGAGGCATTTCCGGGCAGCCTGGGTGTTAGGAGCTCATCCAAATGTCTGCCTGCAGAAGGGAAACATGTCACCAGCACTGCCCCTGCGGAATCACTCAAAGCTAAAGGTGGGAAATCAGGGCCACACCTGGCTCCCCAGGACACCTGAATTATGTGGCTGCTCTCAGCTCCACACACTCTATTTGATTTTTAAAATCCTGTAGACAAGTGATATGGAGAAGGGAAAAAATGGCCCATGCGACGTGATAGGGCTGAAGCAAAACATTTATGTGCCTTACACAAGGTAGGAGCTTACTAAAGGCTTGTTGACTGAATCAAACTATGGAAGGAAGAAAGGGAGAGAGGAAAAAAGGAGGGGGAGGAAGAGAGGGAGGGAGAGAGGGAAGAAGGAAGAATTTGACTTCAAATATCAGGCAATTTAACTGAAGAAAGGAAGCTTCACAGAACTGAAAAAGATACCCTAGTGCAGTGATGGGCAAACTTTTGAAAGAGGGGGCCAAAGGAAAGGAAATGCTCATCTCTCAGCCTGTTTCTAAGGCAACTCTTTCAAAGTTTCATTGTATCGTATCCTACTCATTGTATTTGTCAGATTAGGAATAATGTCGCACAGCTGGATAAAGCATTTCAGGGGGCCACATCTGGCCTGCAAGCCATAGTTTGCCCATCACTGCCCTAGAAGATTAAAGTCACAGGACCAAACCAGAGTCCTGTCTCATCTCTACTTATTTGTATTACCTTGGACAAATCAACTAACTCCCTGGACCTCAGTTTCTTTATCTTTGTAAACTGAAGGGGTTAGGATAGAGGATAATCAAAGTCCCTTCCAAAGGTGACATTCTTTTATCTAATCCAGTTCCAGGAATATGTATGTAGTACCTTCTCTGCACAAGACATAGCCCCAGATGGAGAGAATACAAAACCAAAAACTGAATAAGATGGTCTTGTTTTGGTAAAACTAGCCCTGTGCTTTCAATACTCTGCGGAGCTCTCAGGGAAGGAACTCCATCAATTTACATTTTACTATTGGCTGCAACTAGAAGTCTTGGCAATTGGAATGGCTCACCAAGAGGAGGAGTCACTTGCCCTGGGTCATACCATAAATGTAGCTCAGGAGTAAGACCTAAACCCAGGTGTTCAGAAGTCTTGAAGTCACTGCCTACAGCATGATGTTTCTCTATATCTTTGGAGGATAGAATCACCTCATGTAAATTCAAGACCTCCTTAGGCTTTAGTCACCCTGTACCTTGTATACATATGTTCTCTAACATTCATGCACTCACTCACACAAACACATAGTATCTATCACACTTACCCCCCGCCCTTCTCTGCCTCTTCTTTTCTCTCCTCTAATGCTTCAACACACATTTTATATTTACTCCAGTCTATCAAAGCTGGTCACCTGTCAAATTTGGTTGCCCAAAGACCCAGCCCACCAACAAGTGATGCTTTGGGGTGTTAATAACTTGCTTTTTCTAATGTTTTCTTATAGAGTTTTGCCTCTTTCATTAGGGTGAAGGCCTGGACACAGAATTTTCCTTTTAACATTAAATGTGACCTAGGTGTGTGTGCTGGCCCTTGAATGCTCTTCTTACCACACTGCTATAGCTCTAGTCTTCCTTCTTTCCTTCTCTCTCTTCCACCCCACCCCATCTCATTCCTTCCATATGACTGATACTGGTCTCTGGCTCTGTTCTTATCTCAGTCTTGTATTTTGTCCCTCTTTCCCTTAATATAAGCAATAGCTGCCATCTATTGAATCAGTCAGTGATTCTGTAGTTCTTTCTCTCTCAAACAGGGATCACAGACCCAGGGGCAACTGATAACTGTGTATAGTTATGCCTCCCTTAATTCCTCCTTCCATGCTTTTTGTCTTTTTTCTTTTTTCTAACTTTTCTTTTTTATAGATGACATCAATATAATTTTGATTTTGTGTTTTCTGACATTCTGCAATCTATATTTTCTCCTTCCCTCCAATGTATCCCCCCTACCCAAGAAGGCATGTAATATGATATGGATTATACATATAGCATCATATGATGCTTATTTCCATGCTCATTATGTCATAAAACAAGACACATATAGATTATACTAGAGGAAAATTCATGGATGGAATAAAGTGAAGAATGGTAAGTTTCAAACTGTATTTGAATTCCATCTTTTCCTTCTATAGTGGTGGATAGCCTTTTCCTTCATGATTCTCATGGAGCTGTCAAGGGGATCTTTGCCTTGTTGATTAAGTCATTAAGTCATTCACAATTGATCGTTATATATTGCTGCCTTTACTAGGTACAATGATCTCCTGGTGCTGTTCACTTCACTATGAATCACTTCATAGAAGTCTTTCAGGCTTTTTTGTGAGCTTGTTTGCCATTTCTTATGGCACAATAGTGTTCCATTACTAGGATATACCACAAATTGTTTAGTTATTCCACAATTGATGGACATCCTTCAGTTTTTAGTACTTTTCCACTGCTAGAAGAGATGTTGCAAATAGTTTTGTAATATTTTTGTATAAGGAGGTTCTTTTCCCTTTTCTTTAATCTCTTTTGGATATTGACCTACCAGTGGTATTGATGAGTCAAAAGATATACACAGTTTTATGGCACTTTGTGTGTAGTTCTGGATTGTTCTCCAAAATGATTATATCAATTCACAGCTCCATCAGTAATGTGTTTAGTGTCTAATTTTTCTACAACCTTTTCAAAATTCATCATTTTCCATTTTTTGTCATGTTAGCCATTCTGGTAGATATGAGGTGGTTCCTCAAAATTGCTTTAATTTGCATTTCTCTAATTAATAGTGATTTGGAGCATTGTTCATATGACTGAAGATAGTTTTAATTTCTTCATCTGAGAACTGCCTGTTCATATCTTTTGACCTCTTCCCATACTTTATCCCACCTAGCCTTATAGAAGCGCACAATAGGTACTTCCCAAATGTTCAATGACTGATTAGTGGAGCACTTGCCAAGTTCTTGAATACTAACTTAATTGAGAACAGTTCTTGATGGATCCTACCAAGTAGAAAAGACTTGAAAGATAAACCTAGAAATGCACCTTTTGTGAGATAGCCAGCTGAGTCAAATCTAAAGGCTAAGCTTAAAGCAGTGATTCCCAAAGTGGGCACTACTGCCCTCTGGTGGGTGCTGCAGTGATCCAGGGAGGTGGTGATGGCCACAGGTGCATTTATCTTTCCCATTAATTGTTATTAAAATTAAAAAAAATTTAATTTCCAGGGGGCTAAGTAATATTTTTTTTTTCTGGAAAGGGGGCGGTAGGCCAAAAAAGTTTGGGAATCACTGGCTTAAAGTTTGGTTAATCAACAATTACTTGCAGAGCTCTGGTTTTATAGGTGCCAGGCACTATGGGAAGCTGGAGGCACAAATATCAAAGGGAGATAAAAGCAAGTTACTTGAGGGATATGGCATGATCATAAGCAAATACATATAATAAGTCTGCATAACTAATACTAATTGTCTAGGCTTTTTGTGAGGGGTATCACAAGGAATTAATAACTAGGAAAACTAGGAAAATGTCCTTTAAAAAGGTGGCATTTAAGGAGAACTGTGGAGGGAACAATAAATTTCAATGGGTGGGTAGAAAGGTGAGGAGAAAGAGCATTTGAGGCATGAGAGATAAGAAAGAAAGAAAGGTGGGAAATGGAATGCTATGTCTTAGGAATAGTGTGGATGGATGGCACTTTGGGGCAAAGGGTGTAGTGAAGGAGAGTATAATTTATGATAAATTTGAAAGGCAGTTTGAGTAAAATTATGAAGTTTCCAATTCCAAAGAGAAGAATCCATACTGGATTCCCAGGTTAAATAGAAACAATAAAGGAAGACCCACAGCTATACATTGAGTAGGAAAATGACCAGGGTATTTAAAGAAATCACATTCATTGGCATTTGTATGGAGGATGGAGTGGAATGTGAAGAAGCTTGAGGCATAGAGACCATTTAGGAGCAAATGGAAATCATGAGAGAAGATACTAATCTGACTTAGGCTGGTGAAAAGGGGAGTTTCTCCTTAGGGAGAAAGATCACATGAAAGAGTTGTTGTGGAGGTGGAACTTTGCAAGAGACTGGATATGTATAGAGAGGAAAAGTGAAGAGTTTAGTATAATCAGCAACAGACAGCTGCCCTCACAACTATATAACACCTTAAGGCTTACAAAACCCTTTACAACTATTATCTCATTTGATTCTCACAACAACCATGAGAGGTAGGTACTTTTATCATCTTCATTTTTCAGATGAATAAACTCAAGCAAAGAGAGATGAAATACCTTGTTCACCATCATGTAATTATAAGTGTCTGGTGCAGGTTTGGGTTGTAGACTCCATGATTTTGAATATCAATGACTTGAAAGATAGTCCTTAACATAAATATGGAAGTTTAGGAGAGGGATATATTGGGGAAAATAAGATGAGTTGAGTATCAGGCATGTTGAATTTGTGAGAGTGGAGTTCAGATTCATGAGATTTGGCAAAATGTACAGTTGGTGATTCATATTACAAGGATAAAGGTCAAAAAGACTCTATATCTAGATATAAAGATCATGGCCTCATTTGCTTAAAGATGACAAATCTACATGAGCTTATGAGATCACTGAGTACATAAAGGAAGAGAAGACAAGGACAAAAGCTGGGTAGCCTGAGGAAGGTAGGGGAGACATGGATAATATTTCAGTAAAGGAAACTTAGCAGGCATTTCCTGTTCATCTTTCCACATGCTGTCTTTATTGGATTCCACTTGGGCAATAATCCTCACTCTCTTCCATACTTGGAATGCATATTACTTTAGAGTTTGGTGGTGAACCTATAGGACATGGGCCAGAGGGAGCACAAAGAGTCCTCTCTGTAGGTACATGCCATCACTCCAACACAGAGTTCATTACTAGAATGCCAGAGGGATGTGGGACCAGGCTACTCCCCCACTCCACATGCATTTGAGGACATTTCTCATACCACCCAACCCTCTAAAACAATGATAGGCAAACTACTGCTGGTGGGTCAGATGGGGGGGGGTGGAACCTCAAGTAGTCTATCTGAACTCAAGACATTATTCTTAATCTGACGAATACAATGAGTAGGAAACAATACAATGAAGCTTCGAAAGAGTTGCCTTAGAAAGAGATGGACAGATGAGCATTTCCTTTCCTTTGGCCCCCTCTTTAAAAAGTTTGCCCATTATTGGTCTAAAATGTTCACCATTACTGTCCTAGAGGCATCTAGGTTTCAGAAAATCAACTTCAAAATTTATAAGCCAAGTTGGACTCAACCTGTTTGGTTGTTAGCCTTTACTGCCCTTCTCAAACTTCTCCCTAACACCCCAATAAGGGAATGTAGACTCTAAGTGATTACTCTATTGCAAATATTAATAATATGGAAATAAGTCTTGAACAATGATACATGTAAAACCCAGCAGAATTGCTCATTGACTATGGGAAGGGGGGATGAGGGGAGGGAAATAACATGAATCATGTAACCATGGAAAAATATTCTAATTGAATTAATAAATAAATTTAAAATTAAAAAGGGAATACCCCCAATAAGTGAACCAGCTTTCCAGCTCCTTTATAGACTAGAATAGAGATGGTCTTTCATGATTCTGTTTATATCAAGTGACTGGACTGGCATCAAATAAGTGCTTACTTTCTCCCTATTTATATCTGTGTTTTTGAGATTGGAGGAGAACCAGCAGATTACAATGGAAATAAAACCCCATGAGGAGACAACATCTAGAAGTTGGAGACTTTCAGCCATGATGAACACTACAGTAAGGTCAAAAAGACAATCAACTTAGAAAGGGCAAGGGCATTGCCCAATAAATAGATTTGAATGACCTTTAAGAGACAATTTCTTTGGGGAAATTGGTCAGAAGCTGGATTATAAGGAAGTGAGAGTCAAGTAGGTAATGAGACAATATAAACAAAAACCACAGATCACTTTGGGGGAGCAGTTTTCAGAAGAAAAATGATCAGATAAAAACTTGAGGGGATTTCAGAGTTAAATGGATGCTTTTTTAAAAAGAATGAGTCTCTCTTTATAGGGAAAAGACCAGTGGATGAGAAGTGGTTGAAAAATTCAGAGAGTGAAGGAATGATTGAAGAGCAAGATTCTGGAGGAAAGAAGATGGGACTTATATAAATAGTCTAACAATGGTGTGAAAAACACTAGGACACAAGTGGAATGAGACTGCAGTTGACAGAAAGGCTTTCTGCAATCTTTGAGTGCCACAGTCAGTGATTCCATGATGGTTGGAAAACCTGTCCTTTTTGGACAAATTGGGTCTTCCCCTAAGAAACCTGATTTGTTACCAAAGCTGGGCTTCAGACTTTGCAGAAGGGGAGAGCTGACCAGCTTTGGTGCTCTGAAGAGCCTTCAAGGCTGTACCTTACAGAGAAGCCTGCTTGTGGACTGTGAAAATAAAAGTACACAGTCTTTAATTAGGGATTTTGTAAGAGATATTTGTGGCAATAAACGATGCTCTTGGTCATAACCCCGACTCACTATGTAAATTATGAAAGGAAGATTAAATGATATGCAGGAGAGTGTTTGTGGTGTTCACTTTTTGGTGTTCTAATTAATGGGTAATCAGCATATGGCTCACAGCTTGGGAACAGAATATTTCATTAATCAGAACACTCTCCTTCTTCACCTTTCTGGATAAAGGAGGAGGTCACTGAACATAGTGTTGCTTTGTTTGATTATTCATGGTGGGGAAGAGATTTAGGATGATAGGGATGCCACCACATATGGCCATCCCCCCACCTATATACAGATCATCAGATCATCATCTTATGGAGTTGCCTGGGGCCCTTGCATGTTAAATAACTTGCCTTAGATGTCAAAGCTCAAGTGAATAGATGATGGGCTAAATTTTTAAAAATTTTTAATTGTATTTTTCTTGTCCATAATTACATATAAAAGCAATTTCTAACACTCTTTTTTGGAAAAAAATTGAGTCCAAAATTCTCTCCTTCTGTCCCTCTCTCCCCTCTACCTCCCTGAAAGGGTAAGCAAACTGATATAGATTTTCCATTAGTGATCATGTAAAAAATTATTTTCCATATGATTCCTTTTACGGAAGAAAACCCAAACAAAAACAGTCAAAAAAAGTATGCTTTGGTCTGAATTCACATTCTAACAGTTCTCTGGAGGCAGATGGAATATTTTCTTATCATGAGTCCTTTAGGCATTTTTTAGATTATTTTATTACCGAGAATAGCTGTCATTCACAGTTATTCATCCTCCAAGATTGCTGTTACTGTGTACAATGATCTCCTGGTCTTATTCATTTCACTCTGCAAAGGATCATGTAAGTCTTTCCACCCCATGATTCAGGTGGGTTTCAGTTACTCACAGCCTTGTTTAACTGTCTGCTGAGATGTTTTTTCTAGGGTGTGACCACCATGCATCCTAGAGTTTTTAAGAGCCACAGGTGAGAGTTGCATGAAAGGAAGACCTCAAAGACAGAGAAGCAGTCCTGAAATGGGCTTGCCAAGCCCTCACATCAGAAGTGCTAGTCTTCTCTGAATATCCCGTATGCTGTATTCACATATGTCATGTTCATATAACAATCCCTCTCCACCTCTTACAATTGCTGGTCGTATCTCATTTAGATTGGGCATGGGTCTTATTGAGACCATTCCTAGTAGTCTGTAGCTTAGTCAAATCAATAAAATTTTAACAAAAACTAACTTCCTGATTTGTCTTCCTCTTGATTTCTTCTACATTGACATTTTTGGCAAACTCTGATAGTGGTGGCCACCTTTGGTTAGTACAAACCATCCTATTCTGTGCTTCTTTGGATACAAATTTTAGTGGATTATTAAAAGATGTGAGATCATTGTGAGAACTATCAAGTTATTTTGTAGAATCCCAACATATCATTTAGACACCTTGTTGGCAGAGAGCCTGTAAGCAGTTTAGCTTTGCTTCAATCAGTCATTTTGATTTATTATTTTACTTTTTATTTTTTGATAATCAAGAGTAACAAAAAAGAAACTCAGAAAGAAAACTTTTTGCGCTCTGGTTCTTTCACCAAATTTCATTATTTTATAGATGTTCCAGTTGGATATTGTTTTCCAAAATCAACCTGGTCTCTTCTCATATATCCAACAAGTATGCACTTGCTATTCCTTTGCACGATTCTCCCAAGGACTATAGAGGTGCGAAAGTAAACCTTTTGGATCATTATTGATGATCTTTTCTCAGTCATCTTTTGACCAAAACACAATATGTACAATTTCACTCATTTTAGAGGAGATATATTTCTTTCTTTGAGAAACCCTAAAATTAATTACAGAGTAACTTCACTTGATGACATCTAATGATCATTTATTTTGTGTGTACATATTTAGGTTCGTTTACTTTCTAGACGTTATCTTCCTAAATGTAATTTGAATTTTTGGAAGCAGCAGCCTGATATTGGAATGTTAGAGTACACATTTAATGGTTTCATGGCCAGTGGGGATAAACATAGATCTCAGGAAGTGCTGGCAAATCTTTGCCATTTTGTGTTTACATCTTGCTCTCATTCCCATTGATCTTTGGATGCACTTGGAATGCTCTTGCTTATTTACATCTAAAATTGAATTCCTCACAAGTTTATTTTCTTCTTCCTAATTTTCCTCATTCATCTAGACAATATAGGGTATAAACTTATTGCAATAATCTAATAAATTTTCATATTATTCTTACTTTTCTTCTGCGGAAATTCCATACCAGGCTTTAAGTTTTTCTTTGCATCTCAGTCTCTTCCCTCACGTTTGGGATCTCCAATTTTCACATTTTTAACTACTCATCATCCTTGAATCTTATTTCCTCAGTCTTCTCAAAAATTAAAGCCGACACCTTCCTTTTAACTAGCTAATAATGAGCTGTTCATGTAGTAGAATTTTCCATCAACTATAACCTTGCCATTTTCAGTTTTTATTTTCAGTTTTTGGAATTTCCCTTTCTGATTACAGTCTTCTATAATTTTATTTCTCCCACTGTTTTCTTTCTATTCTTTGTCATATACACAATCTCCAATCTCTGTTTTCTTACTTGTTTTAGTCCATCACTTCTGCTCTAACCTCATATGTCATAATGGTCTTATCCCTGAAGTTAATGCATTTAACTACTTATTGCTCAACATTAGCTTCTTTGCCTTCATGTCATATCAATATTCAGGCTTTATAAACTCTCAGTCCTGAGTCACTTTCAGCATCTGCCTCACCAAGCATGGGAATAAGCAAGGCATCTCATTTTATTGAATGGAAATACTAAAACTTAGAGCTCTTTTAATTCCACAAGAAAATGTACTTTCTAAAATCAGGGAATAGTTTGTTTTCTTCTTTTCATCCCAAATACTTTGCTTACCGTAGGTGCTTAAAAAGTGCTTATTGAATTGAATTGCATGACATGATAACAGTTGATGAAAGGAAGACAGCTTCTCAACTTGAAATATGCTGAACTTTGCCCAGAATGATCTTTAAGGTGTAAGAGATTAGAAACGATGCGTGATCAATTAGTACCCAAAGAAAATAAAGAGATATTAATGAAGAGAAAGAACTCAGCTACCTTTGATAAACCATCCTAACCAACTACCAGCAAAAGGAATGGAAGAACTAGAGATTATGGAAAAGTCGTACAAGGTGCAAGAAGTGGTGTGGGACTGAAAAAATTCCAGTGTTGTTATTAAAAAAAGAAAACATGAAATAAAATGGAGTCTGCACAGGTGAGCCAATGATCTTAATTTCGAAATCTTGTAAAATTCTAGAGCATACCATTTAATGATGATAGTTTTAAATTCTGTAGAGAAGGAAACTCTGTTTGCAGAAGCAGTAGGTTTGACTAAACAAAAATTTTGTAGGATTATTTGACTTCTACATCAGTGAAATGTTGTCATTTATGTGGATTAAGTAGATTTTATGCTAGTCATTCCAAATACTATTATTGTACGCTTGTGAACTAAACAGGAAGATATGGGCCAAATGATAAGACATTTAGGTGGATTATGAACTCATGGAATGATCTGACCCAAAGAATGGTCATTTAATTAGTGAATTAGTATCAACTTAGAAAAATGTCTCAAGTATTTCTACTTCACCCAAAGACATGTAAAATGTTTGTCAATGTCTTGGTTAGAAATACAGATAGCCTAGTTACAAAATTTTAAATTTATGTAAAGCTTGGAAGAATGGCTAACACGATGGATGGCAGACTTTGGAACCAAGCACACTTCACCCAGCTGAAGGGGTTGATAGGTCCAATTTGCTTTTATTTAATAAGGCTGTATGTAAATCTTTGTTGTTTAGTCATTGCAATTGTGTCTGAATCTTCAGGACTCCATATGAATTCTTCTTGGCAATGATGCTGGGGGCTTGCCATTTCTTTCTCCAGCTCATTTTACAGATAAGGAAACTGAAGCAAACAAAGATAAGTAAATTGCCCAGTCACACAACCAGTAAATGTCTGGGGCCATTTCTGAACTCAGATCTTCCTGTCTCCAAGTTGGAGCTTTGTACGCTGCACTGTCACTGCCATAACATCTTTCAGTGATTATTGTTTTGTTTTCATCTGCATTTCCATATGAAGAGATCATAACCAGATCTGAAATGGTCCATCTGAAATCGAAGGTAAAGCTGCTTCCTTGTTTTTGTTTTGTAGTCAACTGAAAACTCCTTATGAGTCAACAATAAGCTAGATCATCCCACCCTCAAAAATGCTAAAATCACATAACATAAAGAAGTCAGAGTCTCATACAAAGGAGGGAAATGATATCTCAATGTGTTTAAAGTTTCCTTGATCATCTTCCTTACTATAGCCATTTCCATTCAGCATTTCTCAGTTTATTTGGAGGGAGCCACCACTTCCCCATTTGAACTTGCCAGTAAACTAAGACAGTCTTCCTTATGGTGAATATTTACTCCCAATGCTAATCTCTGGGAATTCCTAGGTTTCTTCTAGGCTTCTTTGCTTATGTGAATCACTCCAGAAATCAACTGCATTGAGCTGGAATGTTTTACTGTATTAATTGACCTGTTGTCCCTGAATATAATGCTAGCCCCTTGAGGCAGAGCCTGTTTGGTATAGTCTTTTTATCCCCAAAGCCTGACATAGGGTAGGAGATGATTAATAAATATGGTTTGAATGGTTGCATCATCCATTTCTCAAGTCTTAGTTCTCTTCCTCTCCTGAAATTGCATTGTATTTGTATGTTTTGGCATTTATTTCATCTTCCCTGTCATGTTCCAATTAAAAGTAAACTTTTTGACAGAGTCATTTCAGTTTTTGTTGTCGTACCCTCTCATTTGATGGTAATGCTTTCCTTAATGCTTTCCATGAATGCTACACGCAAAGAGGCACCCTTCCACAAAATGATACTTCTTTTGTGTGTCAAGGGGTGGTGCTTTGGGTGTTCAACGACAATGGCTCCGGAATCATTAGCTCTTCCCCTATCGCTCTCCACCCTAGAAAAATTGTGAGACTGTTCTTCACCAGGAGGTTGAAGGGCTTTGATGATGACAGTTAGAGCCACCAGACACATTGACTCTATAATACTTAGAGCCAGCCTAAAATTGAGCACATTGTCAAGAGCAATGTTAGAGTTGTCCTTCTTTGGGGGTCATTAACCGTACTAGAGGATGATTTGTCGGGATGTTAAGAAAGAGATTCTCGAAGGTCCTTCCCAACTCTGCAATTTTTGATTCTGTTGTTTCTACAAAATGATAGCAGGGCAGGCTTTTTTTCCCTAAATAGCCTGGTTAAGAATATCCAAGCAATTGGATAAATTAAAGATTTAAATTTTTACTTTATTCTTTGTTTTCTTAAAATATTTCCCTATACAGTTATAAAATATGCACATATGAAATTTTAATAGCTAGAAATATTAACACATTTAAAAAAGAATAAGGATGAAAAGCTCAGGTCAATTTTGTGACGGAAACAAAACTACAAGGGGAACCAAACCTTGGTATTGAAAAGGGTTTTTTTTCCTTCTAAAATACTGGAAATTGTAAATTAAAGGCAGAAAAAAATCTTTGTACTACCAGCATTCTATGTGCGTCATGCAAGTATTCACAGCCGATTTTAAATTCATTTGAAAATTAATATTCACTGAGCTACCATAAGCGGTTTTTTTCTCCAACAGAACAGATTAATGGGCTTGATTAGAATAATTATCTGATAAAAGTAGTACAGCATGGGCTTGTATGTACTGGAGAAGACATTTGCATCTCAAAAGAGAATGAAATATGGCATTGCAGCATTTTGCCTGATATTTATCTTTTATTATGGGCTTCTCGATTGGCGAGTCTGAATGAAGAACTCCATTCGAAGAGAAATCTTCTAAAGACAATCTATACAGGAGCATGAGTTGGCTCTAACCCATCTCAACCACCTGCTTTGCACCATGGAGTTTCTTTCACAGGGTTAATGCCATCCTGCCTTTCCTTGTTGCTATTCTGAGGCCAAATGTTCTTTCAGGCAAAGCAGCTTCACTGAGCCAAGAGGAAAGAGGTGTCACCATCCTCACTCCTGAAGGGACAGAGACCAAGGAAATATCTCATGGTGGGCCAATTAATAAGGAATCAGAGCTTCATTGGATTGAATCTTTATTTTTTTGTTTTAATTGTGCAGTACGAATCTATTATTCAAAATCCAAAGAAAACAGAGGAAAAATGCTCACATAATATTAAGATGAATATTATTTTTGAAAGTCCACAGGCCAGCTGTGGATACCCATGAACCATCAGTTATAGTCATCCCTTGCTATATTGCAGTTCACTTATTGTGGTTTCACTTTATTGGGGTATACATATATTATTCTGTATCATGGAGTTATACTTATCCTGGCACACTATTGGCTGATGGAATGAAAGGCAATCAACCACAGTGCTGTGTTCTGTATCTTGGATGTTGATTGACTCAGTGAATGTAGATTAATAAAGAGTGCAAGAAAGGTTTATATTAATAAGAGTGTGAGAAAGGTTTATAGGAGAGTGGGAAGGGTTTATAAAGCCTTAATATATATAACAGAGATGGCACATCAGTAAATAAAGGATTCAAATGTAACTAATGAGAAATAATTCATTCTTTTTTTTTTTAATTTGGCATGAAACTCTACTGTGGAATTTCAGAACTCTACCTTGAATGAGGGTTGCAAAGATGAAGCATAGGTTGACTATCTCCACCACTCCCAAATTGTCTTTGATTCTATTTATCAATATAAATGCATTTCCTTGTAGACTGGAAATGTATCAAGAATACATGCTATTTTCTACCCCCCCTCAACACTTTGTATTCCTAACCAACATTTTCTCATGAATAGAGAAAAGATCTCTGATTCGGGTTAGCCTAAATTTAAGTCTTGTTACATTTCAGCAGCCTTTGGTGATAACTCTAGAGAATATGTCCTTTTTAATTTAATGGAAGAAGTTTGATCATCATCACATTCCTGGTAGTGGCTAGGTGAGACAGTGGATATAGCACTGGGCCTTGAGTTAGGAAGGCCTGAGTTCAAATCTGGTTTAAGACTTACTTAACTTACTAGCTATGGGACCCTTGGCAAGTGACTTATCCCTGTTTGCCTCAGTTTTCTTCTCTGTAAAATAAGCTGGAGAAGAAAATGGTAAATCATTTCAAATTCTTTGTCTATCCCAAATGACTGAACAAAACATCAAAACATTGTCTCTATCAAGTGAAAGCCCCATTCTAATAGCTACCTTTATTCCCAGCACCTAGAAAAGTGCCTGTCTCATAATAAGCACTTGATAATGTATTTGCTGAATTGAATTGATTTGGATATTAAGTGCATGCTTTTTTCACATCTGTAATGAGAAGTGATGCGTGGTTCATGCCTACCCATAGACTCTGTGGTATCCTGATACTACCCTACCATGAAAACTTCAACATTGAAAAGGCTAATTTACACCATCTAGTCTACCTCATCTATGAAAAAGAATGTCTGAAAATTTGGAATCCATTCTTTTTTGAAGTCACCCAATAAGGGCAAGACCAAACACCTCCTGAAGCACCCCTTCCACTCTTGTTAGAAGGTGGAGCCCTGCTTCTTTATTAGTAAATAAGGCCCTTTTAGGTAAGGGAAATCTGCAAACTCTAGCTGCCATGTTGGACTCTTTTAAAACACAGTGAATGTATTGGTGTCTTCTAGATCCCACCAAGAATATTCCCTTCTTGTGATGAAGTAATGAGTAAGGAATTGAGGACTCTAAGTCTACCTTTTCAGTGTCTATTTACCAAATAGAGATGTGATGTCTAGGGGAGAAAGACTGAGTGGTGAACTCACAAGGGTTAGATAGATAGATAGATAGATAGATAGATAGATAGATAGATAGATAGATAGATTGATTGATTGATTGATTTTTGGAAGTGGAGCTCACTCTCTTCTATCTTTTCAGATGATGGAGAGAATCACCTAACCAGGTTTGGATGTCTTGACCTGTCAATACATTATTTTAAAATTAAGAAATACCACCTTGTGAGAATTTCAATCATTACAATACCCATCCAGAATTAGACAAGTATCTCTGACAAAAGATCCAGTTTTTATCCTTTAATACATTAGAAAGTTTCTTATTTTGGTTCTGGTCTTTCATCCAAAAACCCAATTCAATAGGAAAACATCAGATATGAAAGATTCTTTGTGATAGTGTTTTCAATGGCCACAATTCCAAACCTGGAATGGAAAAGTTCACTCATTTCCTTTACAAGTATATAATTAAGTATCCTTTAATGCATAGACTTGAAGCATCAGTATAGGACCATGTTGTGGAATCTATGGCATGCATGTCAGAGGGGGCTGTTCCCCTTCCTCTCTCCATATATGCCTGAGGACATTTTCACTTCACCTGTGTGGTGCAGAGAGGGGGCATAACTGCTTTGCAGAGTTCTTCTGTCAGTTAAGGAGGTTTTAGAATCTTGGGAAAGAGGACAGTTGGTCCTAGGAACTCATGGAGACCGGCAGGGTCCATCTGAGCTCCTTATTTAGATTGAAACCTGGCCTATATTTTGCAGCTTTTCTTTTAAAATTGTCGATTTAGCTAATTCCTTTGAATCTCCCTATCCTAACTTATTCCTACCTTCATATTCCCTACTTGAATATCTGAAAAGTTTTGAAAGGAGAGTAGATCCAAGAGTTAGTTCAAATCTGTGATAGTTTACTCAAATAGGACTTACTCTTGTTACAAATTTACCTTATTGAATCATTATATCCAGCTTTCCTACCCTTTTGGCTACAAACCCTCTCCGGCTGAAGTAAGCTGGTTCCTACTCAGTCTCATGTTCCTGCCTCCCTTCCCCCACCTGAATCTTCCTCTAAGGGGCTGTTAGGGCTTCCTTGTATCCTCTACCCATTCCCAATCTACTCTAGAAGACAATAAACCCCGTTTGTCTTTAATCAAAACCCTTTCACTACTTCATTAGTTGATTAATGAGAGGGAGGAGGAGAGAGAGGAATAACATACTCTCTGGAGTTTGAGGGAAGCTGAAGGTATCCATTTTGGAGGAAGTGAAACTTCAATACTTCCTTCCAGTCCCTTCCTGTGAAACTGACTAGAAGCCTCAAGTCAGTTTCAAGCTGTTCTTGGCTGGCTCTAACCTGGCTCTGTAAAGTGTCCTTTTACTTGAAGGGCTCATTCTGTTTCCTTTCATTGTTTTGTCTCTAACCTGGGTCCCAGTCTGTGTTTCCCTGCTGTTGTTGCCTGCCTTAGATTAACTCATCCTCTCCCTTTCAACTCTTGATACCTCAGTGTTTATATTCCATAAACTCAGACATTCCCTTATTTCTCCTACCATCTCAACTACCAACCTTCACTATTGTACCTTTCTCATCCACTACATTGCCTTAGGGATTCACAAGCCCCTATCCACAGTGCTTATCCTCTATTCCAATCAGCTTCTACCTATAGCCTAGTCCCTTGATTACCTCCACCCTTGGGTCCCTTGCCTTGTCTTATTCCCTATTCCTACCAGCTATTACCCCTAGCTTCAGTCCCCATATTACATCCTGAAAATCCCCTTATTACACCTGTGCCTCTTCCCAACAGCCCAATTGGAGTATTTCCTCTGTCCCCTTTCTGGGGTAAGGTGGGGGGCTTGCATTCAATGTGAGAGTTGTAGTTTGGGCACTCGGTCTCTAAAGGGTTTGCCATCACTGGTTTGGACAATGATGTGCCTGGTTCAGAAGAAAATCATGGGATGTACTTGTACAGTTTTTTTTAGAATAATATTTATTGCAGTTAAATATATGAAAAAAAAGTTTGTTGCTTCACAAAACAGGCAGCAAATCAGATTTGGTCATTGGACAGAAACATGTTGGCTCTTGACATTGATTAGAGTGAATGAAGTGCAAGAAAATGAGTTTTAAGGTATATAGCCATTAACTTTGTGACCCATATGCTGCATCTGTCTGGACCCGGATTTCCTCATCTGACAGATAAGGGTAATACCACTTGTTCCAGCTGTTTCCTGGACAATAAGCACCATGGACTGTCTAGTCCCCATGCTCATTAGACAAGTCATTGGTTTATCTACTGCTGATTTATCTGTTAGGAAATTGTATTTATTGCATTCACAAGAAAGTCCTTTATGGGAGAACTTGAAGGAAAAATAAGAATCTAGGAGCCCAGGTCAGTGCCTCTTCTGCTTAGCAGTTTTTTCTCAATATTAGACATTTAACAGTGGAGACTCAGGTTTACTTCTTGGTCTGTAAGTGTTTGAAACATTATGGTATCTGAACCTTCATTTGAGACTATATACATGCATTTATACCTGTACACACATGTGTAGGATACATATATGTACATTATAGAATAATACACATATACGTATAATTCATGCAGCAGTTGTGGCTCAGTGTTTAAAACACTAAGCCTAGAGTCAAGAAGATCTGGGCTTAAATTCATCCTTAGGCAACTTCTAGCTATGTGACCTTGAACAAGTCACCTAACCACTATATGTCTAGGAAGAAGCTAGGTGGCTCAGTGGGTAGAATGTTAGACCTAGAGTTAGGAAGCCTGAGTTCACATATAGCCTCATATAATTCCTAGATGTGTGACTCTGGACAAGTCACTCACCCTCTGGGTCTACTGTAGAAGGAAATGGCAAGCCACTCCAGTGCCCTTGACAGGAAAATTCCATTGATAGCTATGGTTCATAGGGTCACAAAGAGGTGGATATCATTAAACAATAATGTACTACTCACATATTTATATATGATATTCATATATTTATACAGTTCCCATATGTATGTATAGTAATAGTAATGTAAACATATATGGTAATTTGTATATGAAATAATTAATGATAGATACAGAAATTATTCCAGCTTGATGTCCCCATTTGACTCTTTCAACAGTCCCATAAGGTGCTGCCATTTTACAGATAAAGACAACTTAATCTAAAAGATGTGTAGTGATAAATGAAGGCAAAACCTTCTCTTTTCCCATTTACTCACCCTGTGTTCCTGGGCAAGATTTTGGAAACTCTTCTCCAAAGTATTTCCTTTTGGATAAAACAGGAAAACTAGTATTTCTCTAGACTTAGTGTAAGCCTTATGGGAGAAAATACAAACCAGAATACAGTTAGTCACCCCGTTTCTTTTGTACCATATCTCGCTTGGCAGCACGGGATTTCCTCCTGAGAGTAGCCATTCCCATTTCCGCTGACCTTTGGCTGATTTGCAATTTTAATTCTCCTGAGATGATCATAGCCCATGTTAAACAGTTCTTTAGGAAAATGAAGTAACAACCCCAATGGCTTAGCCATCTTAATTGTGCCTTTCTGTGGTGTGTGTGTGTGTGTGTGTGTGTGTGTAAGATAACCCCTCTCTCTGGCTTCCAGGTAACTTGAACTTTGTTCCACATCCATTCCCTGTATGCTCCCATCTCTTTGCTTAACGTTGACTCCAGAGCTAAGCTTCTTTGTTTTCAATCATTGCTTCCTACCATTAAATGGGGAGCATTTCATGAACCCTCTAAAATATCCTTTGATATTGGCCAT
This sequence comes from Gracilinanus agilis, assembly GCF_016433145.1. Lineage (NCBI taxonomy): Eukaryota > Metazoa > Chordata > Mammalia > Didelphimorphia > Didelphidae > Gracilinanus > Gracilinanus agilis. The sequence continues at coordinate 2,612,598 of NC_058134.1, forward strand.
TGACAGTCGGCAGGCGGCATCTTATTCTCACATCCTATATATTCAGTTATGCAGCATAATCAGTGCTCTAGTCAATGAAGCATTCTGAGCAGTAGAAATGGACTCTATATACCATACATGGGTAAGGAATTTTCAAAGACCTGGAATACAATAAAACACTTTGGCCATTAAACCTGTATGGACACCCTTTTAGGATCCTTCTGAAGTTCCTTCATTTTTTGGAAGGTCGTGGAACATTCCTGATGGACGTCAGTCTTCCCAGCATTAGGATGAGGGGGCCGTGCTAAATTGTTCAGACTTCTGTCAGAATCTGCTTAATAGAAAGCTACATAACCCAAAGTATATTACTGTATGGTTATTTGGGGGCTGTCATTGCTTCATCATTTGGATATTGAATAGGATAGAAGACACCAACAGGAAATAGAGAGGGAAGATTGTTTTCCTGTAAATTAAAAGCAATGTGTTTCATAGGAATCATGGACCTGGCCTATAGGCACTGCCCAACATGTTTTTTTTTTCCTTAGACATGCCAAGAAGGCTAACTTAGAGCTTTTGGAAGATTCATTTCTTCTTAGATCTTTTTTTTTCTCTAACACCAATATATGTGATGATGATAATCCAGTGATTTCTCATTGCCTCCAAAGGCACATGTAGAATTCTCTGTTCGGAATTTTAAAAACACTTATAAGTTGCCCCCCCTCCCCACATGCCAGACTTTTCATCCCTTAAACCCCTCTCCCTGCCTCACACTAGGCACTCAATGATCCAGTGCAACTATCCTCCTGGCAGTTCTTTTTATGATAATTCCTCTCTCCCTTCCAAGCATTTTCACTGTCTGGTCTCCATTTCTGGAACTGTTTCCCTCTTCATCTCTGCATCCTAGTTTCTGTGTCTCCCTTTGAGACTCAGAAAAATTCTCGCTTTATAATATCATTTATTTTTTTCCCAAAGTTACATGATTCATGTTGTCTCCCTCCCCTTTTACCTCCCCCCTCCTGGAGTAGACAAGCAATTCAACTGGGTTATACATGTATTTTTTTTTTATTACTAACATCATTTTTTTCAAAGTTCTTCCTTTTACTTGGAACCTTCCCCTGTCTTCCTTAATCTGTTTTTAAACTCTTAACTTCTGCCATGGAATAAATACTGTGTATTGGTTCCAAGACAGGAGAGTGGTAAGGGTAGGCAATGGGGGTCAAGTGACTTGCCCAGGGTCACACAGCTGGGAAATGGCTGAGGCCAGATTTAAACCTAGGACCTCTCATCTCTAGGCCTGGCTCTCAATCCACTGAGGTATCCAGCTGCCCCCTACAGTTTTCCTTAATCTTAATATCTTTCCTTTGAAATCAACTCCCATTTACTTCTGCTTCTATATTGCTATATGCATGTTGGCTCCCCTTAGACTATGATCTTCTTGAGAACATAGAATCTATTTTTGTCTTTCTTCATATCCTCATTCTTTAGCACAGTGCCTAGCACATAGTAGGTCCTTAATAAAATTGCACTGACTAATTACCTGAGGACTAACAACAGCATTTACATAACATTTATTGCTCCATTTAGTTGTAAAGTGTTGTCATTTAGTCAAACTATTCTGTGGCCACAGAAAAGAATGACATGGTTGGATTGAGCACAATTGCATTCTTCTGCATGAGGGTAGTGAGAAGATCCAAAGCAGTGAGACCACAGACCCAGTGGAGCTGGCAAAGATGGCAGAGGCAATTGTAAAAGACAATCAGCCTGGAGACTGAAGGGTCATTATGTGCATTCGAGGAAAAGGGGTGTGTCTCTGCTCCTGAGTTAGCCAATCTTGAGGTTGCAGTATGCTGATCATGGACCTGAGAATGTGTTGCCATTAAGCATCGTGTCTCTGTCTCTCTGCTTCTGCCTCTTGTTCTTCCTGTGGTCTATCTCAGTTCATATGTCTCTCCCAAGTTCTCTCAATACTTCATTCTCTTTCTTTCTTGTCTCCCTAATATTCAATTGGTTTTCAAAAGACATGAGTAACCTTGTGATCCTTTATAGAATTGTATAGCAGTAACATAGCATTTTGGAAGGTTTTTCAATTGATGTAATTTTTAAATATATATTTCACATGACAGTGACTTATTTGCTGAGAAATTTCATGCATATGAACTCATGAGGAACGAAATACATGTCTGCACAGGCAAAAAGAAGCAGAGGGGCAGATATCAGCATTTAGACCCCAACTAGGGAAACGTGCTCACCGGCACTTTTTGCCTTTATACTCCCAAGTCTCTTGTCTGAAGCACCTCAAGCAACAGTGAAGGCAAAGTCAGAATGGAGAGAATTGCGATGCTGTTCCTGCATCCCAATGGATGCTGATACTCCATAGTAATAAAATGCATATCAATATCCATAGCAGCGTTTACATAACATTTATTGGATCCATTTAGCTGCAATGTCACATTAATGTTGGTTATGTCGAATAAAGGCTTTAAAGTAGCACATGTGCGTCATCTATTGGAAGCCGACGAATGCAAAACGGGAAGAAGCCTGAGTCTATGCTGAATTGGGAAATTTCCCTCAATAAATCGAGCCGTTCTGAGACTCCATGAAAGGAAGATTGAAACACTGGAGCAATTTGATCGCGATTGAAATGCGTTTTGAGTGTTAATCATTTTTCTGGGTGCTATTAGCTCAGCAGTTTCTGTTTCCATTATCCATAGCAAACTAGGGTGATGCAGCTTCCAGCACTGTCTTAGCTTCAGCCAGTCTGCTATTAAGAGCTTCGATACTTATTTTCTGCCTTTTCTTGGTGAGGTAAGAATGAATCGAATCAGAAAGTGGACTGCTGAGGAATGAGCCTGTGCTCTCAAGATAACTACTTTTCCTCAAGTAGATGTTCTCCAATATGGTTTTCATGGTCAAGCTCCTGAGGACTCAGTTTGTGAAAAATCAGATTACATTTGAGTTTTTCAAATGACCTCTGGATTCCTACAAAAAGAACCTTAAAAGCCTTGTACGGCATCTCTTATTCTCCAGGACTCATATTAAAATGGAGAATCTGAATGTTACAATTCATTTACCAAACGATTGCAGGAATGTCGATCTTGTATAAAGAAAACTGTCATTATTGACTTTCCTGTGAGAAACCAACAGTGACCAAATAAATACGATGGCAAAGAAAAGAATGAGAAAGTACTGGGTAGGTGGGTGTGGACCACACAATCACTGATTTTGTATCATAATGAAATAATCTTCCATATTTTCTTTTCATTATTGAAGTCTTTTTTCTGATATATTCTTATTTATTATTTATTTATGAGGTTAACCTGCTATTAGTACTAGGCTTTGTCATTTCCTTGGAGACAGACAAGGCAAAGGAAGGAATAATAACATCTTGGACCATGGATGTTCCATTTAGATTCAAACCATTATAGCATGTAAAGAAACCATGGAAACTTCTTATTGTCATGATCTCCTTGTGACCCCATTTTGGGAGTTTTCATGGAAAAGATAACAGTTTGGTTTGCCATTCCACTATCTAGCTCATTTTCCAGATGAGGAACAGAGGTAAACAGGGTTAAGTGACTTGTCCAGGGTCACACAGCAAGTAAATGTTTGAGACTGGATTTGAACTCAAAATGAGTCTCCAGAATGAGACTCATCTTCCTGACTTCAGAGTTGGGAATCTATTCACAGTACCACCTAGCTGACCCTCAGTGGAAACTGAGGGGCACAGAATTTTGCCATTGTGTGGGATCTCATATGATGAGAACTTCAGGTGGACAGAGTTTAAAGGAAGCTCAGAGGAGGTGATCATATCCAGGTTTCCCTTTTGATAGTTGACGAAAATGAAACCCAGAAAGAGGAAAAAAAAAGGAAGGAGGACATCCAGAAAGTTGTGCTTCAGATATGCAGAGTTCTGGATATATGTGAGATCCTGTTTTGATTCCTCCATCTTTTCTTAGTTTGGTGGAGGCTATCAATGTTCTGAAGAGAAGGACTTGCCTATTCTTGTTCTTTAAGAATGAACATTGTAGGGGGCAGCTGGGTAGCTCAGTGGATTGAGAGTCAGGCCTAGAGATGGGAGGTCCTAGGTTCAAATCTGGCCTCAGACACTTCCCAAATGTGTGACCCTGGGCAAGTCACTTGACCCCCATTGCCCACTCTTACCACTCTTCCACCAAGGAGCCAATACACAGAAGATAAGGGCTTAAAAAAATTAAAAATAAAGAATGAACATTGTATACATTCCAGCACAAGAGTATAGAATGACTATGTACATAATGGCAAAAAAAGGTTAGGAAAGAAATTGTCATGCTTGGCTCCTTGAAGGCATCAACAGTACGATTCCAGGAGTGGACTGAACAACAGCCATGACATTCAGGGGTGCCTTGGGACTTTGGAGCTCTCCCACCAGGGTTCTAATCTGGGAAAGCTTTTCTTTTCATATATTTTTGAGTAATCCATGCAATTGTATTTATTAAAAACTTTCTTAATTAGTTTGCAAGTCAATGCTATTTCCAAATCCTTCTGGACAATAGTTTTGTCCCTCACAACATATTAGCTGCAATACAGTGTGTTTGCTGTGCTCCCAAGTATGTCTTTTGTCTCCATGAGTAGGATAGTCATTTGTCAGTCTTGGATTTTGAAAGATAGCAAAACTCCTTGTGTGTAATTGGAGGCCTGAGTTTGTGTTAGGAGACTTGCAGTCTGTATTACACTCTGTGCCACACATTCCTCTTTTTCCTTACAAAATCTGAATTGTTTATTACAGAAAAAAAGACAGGATAATGCTGAATTCATTATGGAAAGATACTTTCAAGTTATGCTTTGTACAGCGTCTGGCACATAGGAGGCATTTAAAAATATTCATCTATGGGTTTCTTCTTTCCCCTTTCCCACTTATGCCCGTTCTTCCTCTTCTTTCTCTTCTCTGATAAAAATATTTCTTGGATCAGTAATCCAAGAACTATTTTTACCATTCTATTCATTATACAGAGAACTATTCTGCTGGTGGGAAAAAATAGTTGATTTTGTAATTAAACAAAAATGTTGGAATGCAGACTTCTTTCCATAGACTTGATGAATGAAGACTTGGGGCATTTCTAGTAACAAGAATGATTATGGACAGTACAACCATCCAATCTTGGTTCTTCATGAGTTGATGTCTTCTGCTATATCTCTATAGATTGGAAACATTCCATTCTAGTAGTTTGGAGATTATTCAGAGTAGATATGGAGCTATCTATTTTAGAAGTGAAATTTGAAAGAGCAAAGGCAAATGTAGATGATGTGAGATAAGTGATACTGTCACCATTCTAATAAAGTCTATTATTTAAGCTTTCAAGGATACTTTGTGGCTGGTACTTGTATAGTGTTTTGTTGTCTGTTAGTTTGTACAGAATAGTGAGTTTCTGGTTTACAATTCTACTCACTAGATAATGTCTATAAGAGACACTCCTTTGTTGCAACTTGCTATGATGTGTTACAAAGCAATGCTATCAAATATGTGGCCAACAGGCTGCCTGCAGCCCACAATGTTCCCAAATCCCACTGAACCAGATTAAAATGTAGTTGGGAAATATTTTGCAAAATAATACAAAGCATAGTATAGGAAACGCTAATATGTGGTTTTCTAAGTCAATATGCATCCAAAGGGGTCCTTGTACACATCATTTCCATTTGAGTTTAATTCCACTAATGGAGAGTTAATCTATATCATTTCTTAATTTGCAACAAAAAATACCTTTTTGAAACCTAGATATGGTCTTTCCACTCTTTCAAATGGCAACAACCTTATCCTGGCTATCAATCATAAACTTCTTCATTTCTTTAAACAAATCTACATGATTCTTCTTCCATGTATTCACTCAGTGTGTGATTGAATTCCAATGGATGTTACTCATAGACTCTTAGGTTTCCCTTCTTGGATTGTAGCTAATTTATAAGCAGAAGACTAACCAATTCCAGGGACATTCAACAATTGTTTCTTCTCTTGCCTCCTTTTACCTTCTTAAAAAAAGCATTTAACATCCCATTGAATTTCATCATTGGCAGAGGCATATCTCCAACAACCAGGTTCTCTTCCCCGAAGGAAGTTCTTGCCAGTGCTGTGGAGAGTGTTCCCTGGAAGGTACAAGTAACAGAGTGATTTCCAATTGATGGAAAAAAATATAGATATTCCTATTTGTGTACAGCATTCTGTCGATTGTATTGCAGTCCAGAATCTATTGGGATGCCTAAATGAAAAGTCAGTTAAATGAGATGAAAACGATTCATTCAGGAACAAAATGAATCAAGAATCTGTGTAGCCCAGTATATAATTTATAGTTGTAGAGGTAGCTCACTGAGCTATTCGTCCAAAGGACAAATATACCTCAAGCAGGCATGGTGACTAGACAATGACCTGATGTCATAATTTAATACTAAATAGAGATTACCCTTGTTTCACATTAAGGAAATGGTACAGCTCTTTTAGTGACCACCAATCAGACCTGCCTGTGGGTACCTATCTTTTAAAAAATGGTAAGTTCCCAGTGATGTTATCTGTCTGAAAATCCTGGGCCACGATGCTCTCAGAAGACCTACAAAAGGAGAGGACACAAAGTCCAGTGGAATTCCAAGTGGCAGACAATCAAAATATAGATACTACCAATGATCATCCTATGCAAACTATAATAAAGATATTGTCATCATTGTTCCATATCACAAGAGCAGGTGATAACTAATGGAAAGCCCAATAACCAATTTCCTGATATCCAAGAAACCATAACAGAACCAGAAGAAAGAACCAAGCATTGTAAACAGACATCACACCTATAAAAATTGTCTGAGATGAAAATGGATGAAAATGGTTTCATTCCCCAAATGCTGGTGCTGGAAAGCACTGAGGTATCATGGCCACCCTTTCCCATGTTATCTTTATCATGATAGTCATCTTCTGAGTGACTTCCTTTTCCTTGTTACAATAATCATTGTCATTTTCTTCATGTTGTTACTGATTATATCCATGACTTTGTTAAGTCTGATTTTATTTACTCCCTCACTAATCTGGACGTTGATGACAGCCCACATAATTCTCTGGGGTAGCCAGGGGGTACCTTAGAGAACAGTGCCTGGAGTCGGGAAGACTAATCCTTCCGAGTTCAGATCTGTGCTCAGACACTTACTAGGGGTGTGACCCTGGAGGTATTCAACCCTGTTTGCCTCAGTTCTTCATCTCTAAAATGTGCTGGAGAAGGAAATAGAAAAACCACTCCAGTATCTTTACTTAGAAAAGCCCAAATGAGGTCATGAAGACTTAGAAAAGACTGAACAACCCATTTCCCTTGGAAGATCCTTCTACTGAGATGTTTTTCAAAAACTCCTGGTGGTGACAGAAATAACTTAAAGATACACTTTCTTTCCTGCCATATACATCATACAAAATGTTCCCTCATCTCGATCTTGGAAATGAAAGCGTGTTCCATCCACCTTGCTTCAGCATCACACAGAGAGACTTCCTTGTCCACAAAGAAGGGTTAAATTCAGCAATGGGGTAAAATCCAAACCTGTAGATCAATATTTAACTTCCATTTCTAAGAGCACTGGCCTCTTCATCTTCATGAACATGACAACAAGCCTCATTTATATCAAAATTAAAGGTCATCCAAGTGCTTTCAGTGCATAGACTGACAGCTTTCATCAATGCCAACATTCTTAATCCTTAGTTTCCTCTAAGAGCAGGCAAATTTCCAGCTTGGTACCATGGGGCTCCTTGAAAGCCATGCATGCAGGAATTGGCATTTTTCTTTTTCTCAATACTGAAACTGGTAGAAATAAAAACATCCCATCTACCCTGAAAGTAGAGCTAAAGAACACCCTCTTTGCTGTTATAGGAGCAGAAAGTCAAAATTTCTGTAGCTACTCTCCAGTTAATAAAAAAAGCAGAATAGTGGAAGGGAGAAAAGGGACCTCATGTGGTTTTATCCAGTATCAGCTTTCTACTCACTTCTTCCTCTGGGGCTGACAACTGTTCATTTTACATATATAGAAGTAAGAAAAGCCGTGTCTGCTTGCTATTGTTCTTTTTTCTCTTTTGAGTTTAGTGAGTATCAATGTAGTCAAAGTATACAACCCCCTTTATTTTACAGAGGAAGAAATTGAGGCTCAGAGAGGGTAAGTGATTTATCCAAGGTCACAAGAATAGTTTGAGAAAGATTTGAACCTTGCTCCTCTGGCTCAAGTCTGTGCCTTTCTCCTTCTGACAACAGTAACTTATGCTTGGCTTTAGAGAGAATTCTTCTTCTCTAGCTGGTGCGATTCTAACTCCAATTTCTACTTATTTATATGCAGCCACCATGTTAGTTCTAAGTATCCATTCCATAGATTTCAAGACTAACACCCTTTAAAGAAGAAAGGCACCGATGTCCTATCAGTGGTCTTCATGTTCCTAAGCACACCCAGCCAGGCAAGGCAAGGAACCAATTATGTTTTAAGTGAGGTAGGACAATATGGCCCACATGTTGGAATGTTGGGTTCAGTGCATGCGTGTGTGCGTGTTATGGTTTCAAAGAATCAACCTCTTCTATCATTTATGTGTCTGTGTTAGTATGTTACATCTATTCACCTCAAGTATTTTGGTTCATTTAGTTCACTTTGGTCCTACTCTTTCCATGATGGCATCAAAGGGACTCGATTTACAAGATGTGTGAGCAGAGCACAAATTTTGTGCTAATAAGCTTTCAAGCCTTCCCGTGAGGGTCATGAGAGTACAATGTATACTGTCATTTGAAGAACAACCAGCTTAAAGAAGTCCAGGAACACTTGCTACCCAACACTGGCCATCCATCAGTGAACTATTTGGCCATGGAAACTCACTAAGACATAATGCCAAGAGATATGGTTAAAGGGAAAATCATAATAAAACTTGTCAGAATTATTCATTCTTCAGTAAACATGGATCCAGTGAATTGATTGTTACAGCTTTTGATTTTATATAAAAAATGATATTGAGAATATAAGTCTTAGTCATGGCTTTGCCCTACTATAAAACAAGCTCCTTCTGGTTAGGGACTGTCTTGTTTTTTATCTTTTTTACCTCCAAGTTTCAATACCTTGTAATGTGGTTGAATTGAGTAATTCTGAAAAAACAAAGAAAAATGCAAAAAAAAAAATCCCCTTTGTGGGCAGAGTAGTTTTATTTTATGATCAATTAAAGGATGAAAAAGCATTTATTTTTGTTCTTACTATGTACAAGTATTGAGATCCAGAGAAAGCGGATGGAGGACAGAGACAGAGACAAAGAGAGAGAGAGAGAGAGAGAGAGAGAGAGAGAGAGAGAGAGAGAGAGAGAGAGAGAG
>NC_058134.1:2624879-2662283 GCF_016433145.1 Gracilinanus agilis
AGCACTAGAACCTTGCTCTTCAGCTGCAGGAAGGAAGGAAAGACTTGGAAGTCCTAAGGCTGCTGCAGTGGTGTGGGTAGCAAAGCCCTCAGGATACAGTAGTAGTTTCAATGAAAGTGCTGGGTATTTGCAGAAAATAAGGGCAAGGAGATGAAAACAGCAAAAAATATAGAGTACAAATCAATTAATCCTCAAACATATATAGACTGTCGGCCATGTGCTAGGTTCTATGGATCAAAGGCCCAAAATGAGCAATATACTCCTACTGGCTTGGGTGGGATTCCACCCCCAAAAGAAGGCCCCATTTGGCCATTGTGTGTCCCATCATTTGTGTGTGGAAACATCAGGAGTGTACAGGTTGCAAACCTCTCCCAATTTCTTTTTCCAATAATCAGCAAAGGACAAAAAAGTAAGTGAAAATTAGAACTAAAATTGGACATCATGGCATCATTACTGTGTGAGCACTTCCCTTTAAGTATGTGCAAAGCTTCCATTAGCTGTAATAGAATTTTGGCCCACACATGGAACCAGGAGAGAATATGCAATTAATTGGTTTTGAGCTTCATGTCACATTTTATGCAAATACTCCTGTTATGGTTTGGATTCATAAGAAGTAACATTCCAATATGGTTTCTAGTTGTAAACCCAGTTTATGGTGTTACTGTGGGAAAAACAGGCAGAAATAGGAATGACATATGAGGCGGCTTCCTATGTAGTTGGCATGTCAACTGTGGCCCTTTCCTGTAGACTAAGCAATGATTCTTAATCACAGTCTTTGAAGTGACTGCAGATGGTCCATCCGTTTTCTCATTTGAGTCTCACAATAGTCTTGCTCAATGGATGAAAGATTACTCCCATTTTACAGGCACTAAAGCAAAACAAGTAAAATGCCTTGCTGAATTATTAAGGGGAATTTGAACTCAAATCTTTCTGGCCCCAAATCTCATACTTTATCCCTGAAATTCCATTTTAGCTCAATGAAAATGGACAAAAAATATGGAATCTGGAGTTTTGGAAAGTGAGGCCCAACCAGGAGCTTCTCTTGACTGATATATCTGGGAAATCCTGTCTAATAATAGAGCCTTCCCCTCTGCATGAGATCAGGTCATCCCTGGATGAGCCCTTTTGAAGCATATCATCCAAATATCTCCAAGTTCAGCTTCATCCTGATTCAATTGAGAAACAAACATGTTTGATGTCTTTACGGCTGGACTTCAAGGAGGAAACAAGCTTCCTGAAAACTTATCATGAACATATTTGGCAGTGTGTCCCAGACCTCATTAATCAATGGAGTCCTTTTTTTCCCTTAAAAACTCTTAACAGTCTGCCTTAGAATCAATTCTGTGCATTGTTTTCAAGGCAGAACAGCAGTAAGGGCTAGAAAATGAGGGTTAGTGACTTGCCCAGGGTCACACAGCTAGGAAGTGTCTGAAGTCAAATTTGAACCTAGGACCTCTCTTCTCTAGGCTTAGTTGTTAATCCACTAAGCTACCTAGCTGCTCCCTCAACTTACTTATTTTTGAGAAGAGTTGTTAGAGGTGCATTATGTTTGTGGTAAGAGTGAGGAGCCCCTCAAAGCTGGCCCCTGCGATCACTGACAGACTTACTTTGTGACTTCTAGCATGCCACTGACCATGAGGCCTCAGGATCCTGAGCTATAAATCAAAACATCTAGGCTGGATGTTTCCTGTCCCATCTCACATTCATAATTCTCCATATTTGAAGATTCTCGGCAGTGTAGTAGAGAGGACTCAAGTCCCCAGCTTCCAAGTCTATTATTCCCCTTCAAAAACCTTCATTTCCAGGCAAGCTCTCCAACTTGGTGTCCCCCAAACTTGGCACTTCGTATGATCTGAGTCCAGAGCCTGACATTCCCTGCTCATCCCTCGGCCTCTTGTAAAACCACTTCATTTAGCATGATGCTCCAGTGCCGCCTCCTATAGAAAACTTCCGACTGTGATTCTCCTTCTTGTAATTTTTGCTTCCTCCCATCTCAAATTCATAAATTAACTACTCTGTTACCATGTTGACTTTCTCACTAAAAATTACATTCTATGAGAAGTCAAGACTTAAAAAAGCTTTCTGTATCACAGACCCCCCCCACACACACACACACACACAGTTGTTGTTGAATTATTCTCATTCAGTTTGACTGATTTGGGTCCACTTCCATTGGACTCTTGGCTCTCCCATTTACGAGCTTTTAACATTAAGTAAGTCACTTTGTGTTGACCTTGTTGAATCATTTTCAGCCATCTCTGACTCTTTGTGATCCCATTTGAGGTTTTCTTGGCAAAGAGCAGTTTGCCTTTTTTCTCTAGCTCATTTTACAGATAAGGAAACTGAGGCCTAAATGGCCTAAATGACTTGCTTAAGGTCACAAGGCTGGCAAATGTCTGTGGTCAGATTTAAAGTCGTGAAGTCGAGTCTTCTCCACTCCAGATGTGGAGCTCTATTCACCCGTGCCACCTCGCTGCCCTAAAGCACTTCAGCAGATGCTTAACGGACAGCGATTGAGTTTAGTCGCTCACACAAATGTTCTCGAGCTTCTTCTAAAGTGTAGTATTTGTTCTCAATATGTAGTGACGAGGCCAGGGCAAATGGCCCAGGAGGACCCGGCTCTGGCAACCCTCCAGGCAGACCCTTGCGGCAGAGCGAGATGGACCATTAGGGCCAAGCTGAAATCGAAGGGCTGAAGAGCAGAAAGAAGAGAGAAAAGCAACATTTCTTTCTGCAAATGCTAATGATACAGTGCAAAGGAGAGTGTTGGTGTTAAATCTTAGTCTCGACCCCACCCAGCCTGGCAGCCTCTAGTAAGAATTTTCCTTTCTCCGGCTCTGGGCTGCCTCTTCTGTCCACTCAGCCTCTCAGACTAAGGCCACTAAAGATCTCTACCATAAACCAATTCCGCAATCTGTGTGCATAAGGATTTAGAGGTTACCCACTGGTTTCTTTGTTAAAGCCCTGCAGGGTAAATAGCATTTTACAGGGGAGGAAACTGAGGTTCCTGGGCCCCAGGCCCCACATCTAACAAATTATAGGGTGGAGAAGCAAACCCAGGTCTACTGAGTCCAAGTCTATCCTAATGCTTCCCGGCCACAACTGCTGACATACCTCACAAGGAGCAGCGGCCGAGACGACCTCGACCAGGCATCCATCACCGACTCGAGGAAAGAAGGCAAAGGAAAACTCGATGCATTTTTTCCTCCTGGGGAAAAGCGTGTTGGGGTGAATGAACTCCCTGCAGCGCACACCGAATCATTGTTGGGGGTGATTAGGGTAACTAGCACGCTTCCTGCCTACAACAACAATTACGCCTTCTTTCCTGGGGGGGGGGGGTGCGATCGTGGCATGTTTTCACCTTTTAATTTGCTTGGGCTAATCATATCAAATGGCAGAATAAATGTGTTAATGATAACAGGTGTGCTTGTTAGCATGCTTAATGGGTATTTTGATTAGTTCCCATCCAGGGTATGCAAACAGTTCCTGATTAGACGTATAGAGCCCTGCGTTAGAGCAAAACTCCCCGAGAAGGTTGGGATGATTCCAGGAGGAGCCGCGACCCATTCCAGGAGAAGCCCGAAGGCAGCCCGCTTGACCAAGAGGCTGGGATCAGGAGGCTCCGTTTTGCCGTGCCCCGTTTGGGCTCCCAGCAGAAATCTGTGAAATTCTCCCGGAGGGTTTGGAGGTCCGGCCTGTGCTGTCGTTTGGGCATGGGAAGCCCCCGACCAACAAGAACAGGCAGCTGCTATTTACCTTTGAGTCGGAGACACGAAGACTGTGCTCAGGGTCATTCCGCCGGGAAGTATCTGAGGCCAGATTTGAACTCGTGAAGACGAATCTTCCTGACTCCAGGCATGGCGCTCGGCCAGTGGATAGAGTTCCTGGGCCTCTCGGGCACTCAGCAACTCGCCCATAATATCCCGGCTCTGTGTTTCAGAAGCAAGTTGTGAATCTCTCCCTGACTCCAGGTCTGCCTAGTCAGCCGCCCTGCACTCGGCCTCACAGACTCTGTCCCACTTCCAGAGTGGGTAAGAGGTTAAAGTTCATCCTCCTCCCAATTTCAAATGAGTGACGTAGCACCCGTTTCCATATGGAAGCCAATGAGTGCCAGCCACATCACCAGGCAAGGCCCCAGACGGACACTTGAAGGAAAAAGGGTTCAAATGGGTTCCGTTCCGTGCTGTTTTTTCCATTCCCTTTGAATGGGAGTCCTCGAGTCAGCAGCGCTGAGAGTTGGCAGCACCACATTGAGCGCCTGCTCAAGGACAAATTGTGATCTCCATTCAAACTGCCTTTTGTTTGTTGACAGAAGCCGCTTCCCAAATCATCCCTGCAGCCTTGGTTAGCTCGTTAGTTGGCGAGCCTATGTCTGGGGGGGGGGGGGGGTGGGAAGAACAAAACTAGCGAGAAGGTACAGGCTGTTCTTGTGCTTCCTGCTCTCTTTACCATCAATCAGGGCAGGACCTCCAAAGAGCCAACACTTCTGGTTACTGGGGCTGGGAGGGTATCATTAAGTCTCATCCCAGTAGCCCCTGCAGGTGCCTCTGAGGCAAACAGCGTCGCCCTGAGATAATCTCTCTAGTTGGTCTTCCTGATGCTCCATTATTACGGCTCATTCTGACTCTTCATGACCCAATTTGAGGTTTTCTTAGCAAAGATAATCGAGTGGTTTGTCATTTCCTTCTTTAGCTCATTTTTGTGCATGAGGAAACTAAGGCAACATGGTCAAGTGATTTATCCAAGGTCACATGGTTTACGAGGCCAGATTTGAACTCAGGAAGATGAGTCTTCCTGACTCTGAGTCCAGGATTCTTTTTGCTGAGCCACTGAGCTGCCCTATGATATTCCACACTTTTGGTGGGAGCTCTGTTCATGGCCCGGAAGGCACCTCATCCAGACCCAGGCACTAATATTGTGAGAAACCTAGCCAGGGAAGCTACGGCTCTTTTTGTCCTTCTCACTGCCTTGTCTAATGTCTCCCATTGGGCAACGCTACCTTCTGCTTTCTCTTCTCTCTATCATTTCCTATTTCCTACAGAGTTCTAATGGTATCTCCAGTTCATAGACAATGGAGGGACCTCAGGATAGTGTTTTTAGAGCCACAGGGGACATCCAAGGCCATTTAGTCCAATTCTCTCATTTTTCCCGAAAAGGACACCAAGGCCCAGAGATATTGAGATTCGTGCCAATTTGCAGAGCTTTTAAGTAGAAGCCCCTGGATTCAAATTCAGGTCTTCTAACTCTAATTCAGTATCCTTCCCATTGCATGCCTTCTGCTGACTCCTTGAATGGCAGTGTGCTCCGGTAGACAGCGCTAGATTAATAGCCTGTTATTTGACCTTAGAAAAGTCAGTTAATCTCACCAAACCTTAATATACTCACATAATATACAGTAGGAACAACAATTCTCAAAGTAGCGACATCACTCTGGGTTTGGGAGATAAGTACGTGTCAAACATTCAGGTACTACAGAAAGGAGCTTACAGATGATCGGACCAGGCAAAAATGTCCCCGAACAGACTGGAGCTGGAATGAGCTCCTCAGTGAATCATGGAGGGAGAAGACTGATAGATGGGCCTCAGGGTCAGCTTTCAGAGTCCGTTTACTGAGACTAGAAAACCATCCTCCAAAATGAACCTTGTTTCCATCAGGTGGAGCAGAATGCCGCCACACAAAATTGGGAGAGCCAAAGAGAAAGAAGATGCAACCGAGACAGTGAAAAGGTAAGTAAGTAGGTTATGAAGCCGTGTGATCCAAGGGCACTTGTCTATATGAGGCTTCCCAACTGCCTACAAGCTTGCAACTATTTAATTGTTCCTCCATCCTGTATAAACCTTCATTTGATCTAACTCCACCCGCTCACTAGAATCCCATGTCCCTTCTACCTCTTGTGGACTAAATCCTTGAGGAGGTTATCCACGATAAGGACTTTCACTTCCCCTCCTTTCAATATCCTCTGCGATTCAGCTTCTGATTTCAACATTCCGCTGAAACTTCTCTCTCCCAATTTACCAATGATCTCTGCATTGCCAAATCCCCTGCGCTTTTCTCAGTCCTCATTCTTCTTACCTCCCTAGAGCCTTTGGCACTGGGGCTTACTATGTCCTCCTTGATTCTCTCTTCTCTCCTGGTTTTCCTCCTACCTATATGATCACTCCTTAATTCCTCCTTTCTGAAATGCCATGCAAGCCATAACTGTGGGTGTCCTCCCAGTGTCCTGTTCTGGAACCTCTTAACTTCTCCCTCTGGACTACTTCACTGGATGGTTCCATCAGCTCCTACAGACTGAATTTTTATCTCTAAGGAGATGCTTTTCACATTAAGCTCTCCATTTTGAACCTCATTACACACCTTTGGTTTTGAATCTATGACTATTTCATATCTCAAAGTTGATGTCCTGTAGATATCTTAAGCTCAGCATGTCCAAAAAACTGAACTCAGTATCTTTCCCATTTCCAAACTTCTCAAGTATTAGCAAGGGCACAGCCATCCCCCTAGTCCCATTGACTGGCAACCTAGATGTCACCTTTGATTCTCTCATCTGCCCCCCCCCATGTAATATATTGCCAAGGTCTATTGATGTTCCTTTTTCATTTCTTAATTATCTCCCCTTCTCCCCTGTGATACTGCTACTATTTCAGAGGAGGCCCTTGTTGCCTCACACCTGAACTATCCCAGTGACCTCCTAGTTGTTCTACCTGTACCACTTCCCTATTCACTAAACTCCAGTGGCTCGCTGTCACCTCCAGCATCAAACATAACATCCTCCATTTATTGTTCAAAGCTCATCATAACTTAGCCCTCTGCCATAGCTTTCTCATCTTTTTGTACCTTCTCCCTGCCCCTCCCAAGTGGATCTAGTGACACTGGCTTTCTGTCTGTTTCCTAAACAAGATATAATTTTTCTTGGCTTTAGGAATTTTCACTTGCTGTCTTCAATGCCCCAAATGCTCCTTTCTCATCTTTACTTCCTGACCCCTGGAATCCTTCAATTCCCAGCTAAAATCCCATCTGCTTTAGCAAGCTTTTCCCACTTCTTCTTAATTTTTTGGCCTTCCCTCTATTGGTTATTTCCTATTTATCCTACATATAATTTGTGTATGCCATTGTTGTCATACTACTTCCCTGTTAAACTGTGAGCTCCTTGAAGACAGAGACTGTCTTTTATCCTTCTCTGAACCCTCAGTGCTTGGCAAATAGCAGGAGCTTAGGAAATGCTTACCGGCTGATTGACTGATATGTCAGGACAGAAGACTTGTTCCTAAAAAGCTTCAGACCTTTGAGCTTAAGGCAGTGGACCACCCAGGCTCTCTTTTGTCCCTTTGAATTCTCTTACAAGAGTCAGAAATATTTTGGTCTGAAATGGGGAATATACTTTTGCCTTCCTTAAAATATTTTCTTTTTAAAAATAAAGACTATGAAGACTATACACACATACACACACACACATACACACACATATGTGCATATATATATATATATATATATACTATGAAGACTATATATAATTGGGATGAATTTATTATAAACATAGAGAATTCTATTAAGAGAAAACATCTCAGAGAAGATATAGCATTGGGCCTAGCAATGAGAGGTTTTGCAATGAGGGTTCATAGCAAACAAATGAAGATAGTTATATCTCCTTTGATAGTACTTCCAAGATTGGAGAAGGAACATTTCTACCAATGAAGACACTGGGGCAAGTGATTCATTAATAGAGTAAGGGGCAATTAGAAGTGGTCGAACACGCTTAATCTAACTAATTAGATATTTATATCATAGACCCACAGAAGGTCAAAACTAAGGGACTTTAAAGTTCATTTTTTAAAATTTTATCTTACCAAAAATCCCTCTAAACATATCCCAACAAGTGGTCATTCGACCTCTGTTTTGGGAGAAAATTTGTTTTATTCCTAGCCAACTGGACTTTGAAATAGTTTTTCCCCATTTAATATGACAAAATGGGCATTTTTGAAACTTCTAACAATTGCAATTCTTCTCTCTAGGACCAAACAGCATGGATAATCAGTTTTCCAATTAGCTCTTCATATATGTAAAATTGACAATCCTTTCCCTCTCTTTTTTCTTCTTTTCTTGGATACATTTTCCAGTTCTTTCAATGAATGCAGTATATTATTTAGCACTTTCACTAGCCTAATCACTCTTGATGGGATATTCTCTGAATTGTCTCCTTTTCTTGAAATTTATCTCAGAAACATTGAACAAAATATTCATATTTGGTAGGTTCAGTCAAGGGAATGGTAGGATAATTGATTCCTTCATTCTGGATTCCATTCTTTTTGAGACTTTCAGATATATCATAGTGTTTTCATATCATGACCTTGCCAACCACTGACTCGCCCACATTTTTTAGATAATCTGCTGCCCAGCCACTCTCTCCTAAATTTTCACTTTGAAAAAACTTCAATAATTGTCAATCAAATCTGTGTCAAGTAGAAATGACAGTTACCATGTAATACGGACATCTGGATAAAGAAAATGTACTGTCTTAACTAATGTCATGCTGAATAGAGATATTAAATCTGACCTAAACTGACATCTATGATGTTCGACATTTCCAGAATGTTGAAGAATGTCCAGAGCCTGGGCATCCCAGTGAAAGTCATATTCCAAGGTAAGATTTGGCACCCAGATTTTGAAGAACTTACCACAGTAACTGATTCATTACATGAAGAAACATTGTCACATAAACCCTGTTGCTATTAGAAACATCACAGACCCAGCATATAGTTCTGGGAAGGCTTCTCTTATCATCCCAGGTAGGATCAATACATCTTTCCTCAAGTGTCTGACTCTACTCAGACATTACATGTGAACGTATTTCATAATGTGAAAAATCACCACTGGTCCATATATTATTACTTTGGAAAGTACAGCTCCTTAAAGGTGGAGTTGGCCATTTCTCTTTCTTCTTTGTGAACCCCAATCCAACAATATCTATCTAATATAGACATCAACTTTTCACAAGTGTGTAATCTCATTAATGTGTGAGACCTTCTGAGTTCCAGTGGTTTCCATGGGAAAGATGGGAAGATATGACAGTTCTATTTGCTTATTGGTAAAATTTCCTTTGGAGATAAGTTCTTTTCATTGGAGGGCTTCCACTAGCTCTTGAAACTATTTGTGGAAATCTGTGTCAGTCTCAGGATGTCTGTCTATCATGCCTCTTCACATCTTTCACTAGCCTACATTCTTTTCTAGTCAAGAATGTTCCCATTTTTTTCTTTTTTGTTTGCATTTGTGTTTATGTTTCTGTGTGTTCTGCTGCTTCACCTGCATGTGTCTCAGTTAGCAATAGAATAGAGTGATATAAAACTGTGATGTTATAACTTATATATGTCCCCCATCTGTCGTTCTACCCCTAGACTCCAAGAAATTTCACAGAGATATTCAAGGCAAAGATATACTTAAGTAACTAGAAAACTGATTAGCCATGCCCTTGTCTCTCTAATGCATGGTGCATCTAAAATTTCAGAAAACACAATGTCTGGAAACTGGTGCTCATAGTGATTCTCCTTTAGGAATTTTCTCAGGGATAACCTATCATCCCTTTTACCTTGACCCTGTGTAATCTCCTTCTACAATTTACTTTAAAAAAGTACTCAGTGATCTATAAGGAGGGGCAATTTAAAGTAAAGTCAGTATCTAAACTTTTAGGCATGATACGGAAAGGGGTGGTCATTGTTCATATCACTTTTCTTGAGATATTTTGAAAAGCAATACTTAAATTCCTTTCATATTTGGACTCCATTACAGATGATCCTTGTGTTCATTTCATGCAGATGAGTTTCCTGATGTCATCACTGTTTCTCACACACATATTTTATCAGATACTACAATGGAAAACTCCCAGGGTTTTAGCTTTGTTCCCTTTGCTGTTGAGATGGGATTATTAATTAAATTCTGACACATCTGATTCATTGAAAAACAGTCTACTGTTCTCCTATATCTTTCTATGTGTTCTTCTATAGGGTAAACTCTTCATTTTTTGAATCATTATATTCTAGCACAATAACAACATTTAAAACATTTTCACTTTGAGGGTGGAGCCAGGATGGCAGCTCAGTAGCCTCAAGAACTGAACCACTCTGGATATTTTTCCAAACCAATCTTCAGGGGNATATATATATATATATATATATACTATGAAGACTATATATAATTGGGATGAATTTATTATAAACATAGAGAATTCTATTAAGAGAAAACATCTCAGAGAAGATATAGCATTGGGCCTAGCAATGAGAGGTTTTGCAATGAGGGTTCATAGCAAACAAATGAAGATAGTTATATCTCCTTTGATAGTACTTCCAAGATTGGAGAAGGAACATTTCTACCAATGAAGACACTGGGGCAAGTGATTCATTAATAGAGTAAGGGGCAATTAGAAGTGGTCGAACACGCTTAATCTAACTAATTAGATATTTATATCATAGACCCACAGAAGGTCAAAACTAAGGGACTTTAAAGTTCATTTTTTAAAATTTTATCTTACCAAAAATCCCTCTAAACATATCCCAACAAGTGGTCATTCGACCTCTATTTTGGGGGAAAATTTGTTTTATTCCTAGCCAACTGGACTTTGAAATAGTTTTTTCCCCATTTAATATGACAAAATGGGCATTTTTGAAACTTCTAACAATTGCAATTCTTCTCTCTAGGACCAAACAGCACGGATAATCAGTTTTCCAATTAGCTCTTCATATATGTAAAATTGACAATCCTTTCCCTCTCTTTTTTCTTCTTTTCTTGGATACATTTTCCAGTTCTTTCAATGAATGCAGTATATTATTTAGCACTTTCACTAGCCTAATCACTCTTGATGGGATATTCTCTGAATTGTCTCCTTTTCTTGAAATTTATCTCAGAAACATTGAACAAAATATTCATATTTGGTAGGTTCAGTCAAGGNCACATACACACACATATATGCATATATATATATATATATATACTATGAAGACTATATATAATTGGGATGGATTTATTATAAACATAGAGAATTCTATTAAGAGAAAACATCTCAGAGAAGATATAGCATTGGGCCTAGCAATGAGAGGTTTTGCAATGAGGGTTCATAGCAAACAAATGAAGATAGTTATATCTCCTTTGATAGTACTTCCAAGATTGGAGAAGGAACATTTCTACCAATGAAGACACTGGGGCAAGTGATTCATTAATAGAGTAAGGGGCAATTAGAAGTGGTCGAACACGCTTAATCTAACTAATTAGATATTTATATCATAGACCCACAGAAGGTCAAAACTAAGGGACTTTAAAGTTCATTTTTTAAAATTTTATCTTACCAAAAATCCCTCTAAACATATCCCAACAAGTGGTCATTCGACCTCTGTTTTGGGAGAAAATTTGTTTTATTCCTAGCCAACTGGACTTTGAAATAGTTTTTCCCCATTTAATATGACAAAACGGGCATTTTTGAAACTTCTAACAATTGCAATTCTTCTCTCTAGGACCAAACAGCATGGATAATCAGTTTTCCAATTAGCTCTTCATATATGTAAAATTGACAATCCTTTCCCTCTCTTTTTTCTTCTTTTCTTGGATACATTTTCCAGTTCTTTCAATGAATGCAGTATATTATTTAGCACTTTCACTAGCCTAATCACTCTTGATGGGATATTCTCTGAATTGTCTCCTTTTCTTGAAATTTATCTCAGAAACATTGAACAAAATATTCATATTTGGTAGGTTCAGTCAAGGGAATGGTAGGATAATTGATTCCTTCATTCTGGATTCCATTCTTTTTGAGACTTTCAGATATATCATAGTGTTTTCATATCATGACCTTGCCAACCACTGACTCGCCCACATTTTTTAGATAATCTGCTGCCCAGCCACTCTCTCCTAAATTTTCACTTTGAAAAAACTTCAATAATTGTCAATCAAATCTGTGTCAAGTAGAAATGACAGTTACCATGTAATACGGACATCTGGATAAAGAAAATGTACTGTCTTAACTAATGTCATGCTGAATAGAGATATTAAATCTGACCTAAACTGACATCTATGATGTTCGACATTTCCAGAATGTTGAAGAATGTCCAGAGCCTGGGCATCCCAGTGAAAGTCATATTCCAAGGTAAGATTTGGCACCCAGATTTTGAAGAACTTACCACAGTAACTGATTCATTACATGAAGAAACATTGTCACATAAACCCTGTTGCTATTAGAAACATCACAGACCCAGCATATAGTTCTGGGAAGGCTTCTCTTATCATCCCAGGTAGGATCAATACATCTTTCCTCAAGTGTCTGACTCTACTCAGACATTACATGTGAACGTATTTCATAATGTGAAAAATCACCACTGGTCCATATATTATTACTTTGGAAAGTACAGCTCCTTAAAGGTGGAGTTGGCCATTTCTCTTTCTTCTTTGTGAACCCCAATCCAACAATATCTATCTAATATAGACATCAACTTTTCACAAGTGTGTAATCTCATTAATGTGTGAGACCTTCTGAGTCCCAGTGGTTTCCATGGGAAAGATGGGAAGATATGACAGTTCTATTTGCTTATTGGTAAAATTTCCTTTGGAGATAAGTTCTTTTCATTGGAGGGCTTCCACTAGCTCTTGAAACTATTTGTGGAAATCTGTGTCAGTCTCAGGATGTCTGTCTATCATGCCTCTTCACATCTTTCACTAGCCTACATTCTTTTCTAGTCAAGAATGTTCCCATTTTTTTCTTTTTTGTTTGCATTTGTGTTTATGTTTCTGTGTGTTCTGCTGCTTCACCTGCATGTGTCTCAGTTAGCAATAGAATAGAGTGATATAAAACTGTGATGTTATAACTTATATATGTCCCCCATCTGTCGTTCTACCCCTAGACTCCAAGAAATTTCACAGAGATATTCAAGGCAAAGATATACTTAAGTAACTAGAAAACTGATTAGCCATGCCCTTGTCTCTCTAATGCATGGTGCATCTAAAATTTCAGAAAACACAATGTCTGGAAACTGGTGCTCATAGTGATTCTCCTTTAGGAATTTTCTCAGGGATAACCTATCATCCCTTTTACCTTGACCCTGTGTAATCTCCTTCTACAATTTACTTTAAAAAAGTACTCAGTGATCTATAAGGAGGGGCAATTTAAAGTAAAGTCAGTATCTAAACTTTTAGGCATGATACGGAAAGGGGTGGTCATTGTTCATATCACTTTTCTTGAGATATTTTGAAAAGCAATACTTAAATTCCTTTCATATTTGGACTCCATTACAGATGATCCTTGTGTTCATTTCATGCAGATGAGTTTCCTGATGTCATCACTGTTTCTCACACACATATTTTATCAGATACTACAATGGAAAACTCCCAGGGTTTTAGCTTTGTTCCCTTTGCTGTTGAGATGGGATTATTAATTAAATTCTGACACATCTGATTCATTGAAAAACAGTCTACTGTTCTCCTATATCTTTCTATGTGTTCTTCTATAGGGTAAACTCTTCATTTTTTGAATCATTATATTCTAGCACAATAACAACATTTAAAACATTTTCACTTTGAGGGTGGAGCCAGGATGGCAGCTCAGTAGCCTCAAGAACTGAACCACTCTGGATATTTTTCCAAACCAATCTTCAGGGGACACCTAAAAAAAAGGCAGGAGTCAGGAACCAACAGCAAAGTGGAGAGGGAGGGCCCACCTATGGGAAACAACTTGAAAGACAGACAGAGGGAGTTAATTTTCATGGGATAAAAGGGAAATGAAAGTATAACTGCACATAGAAGAGTGCTAGCTGACCATCCCCCACCAATCACACTAGATTCTGAGCCTGGGCACAGGCCAACTTCATGATCCCAGAACCTTACCTATACGAGAAACAGAGCAACTCACACCCACTTGAAGATCCAAACCCTGGCACTGGGCCACAGTGAGGCCCAAAATCCATAGCACTTGGTTCTTTCAAGTCTGTTCTGTAGTGAAGACCTAGCCTTATGACCAATAGCTCATAGTGCTGAGTTCTGCAAGCCATCAGCAGAGGAGACAATAAGCATCACTGAAAACTTCCAGTCCAGCAAAAAAAAAGGTTAGGAAAATGAGCAAGCAGCAAAAGAAATACCTAAGCCTAGAAAATTTCTGTGGAGATAAAAAGCAAGGCTCATAGTCAATAGGAGACTGTGAGATTCAAGTAACCACATGCAAAATGTCAATGAAAAATGGAAATTTGTCTCAGGTGTTGAATGAACTCAAAAAGGAATTCAAAAATCAAATAGGAGGCATAGAAGAAAATAGGGAAAAATAAATGAAAACAATGCGAAAAAGAAAATAATAGCCAAAAACAACATTTGTCAACTGGAAAAAGAGGTACAAAAATCCAGTGAGGAAAAGTTTTCTAAAAACAGAATTGACCTATTGAAAAAGAGTCAAAAAGATCAAATTCAGAAAAGAGTTTGGGGAAAATATAATGTACCAAATGGAAAAGAAGGGTCAAAAGGTCATAGAAGACATTCCTTAATTAAAAAGTAGATTTGGGCAAATAGTAGCTAGTGACTTCATGAGACATTAAGAAACAAAAAAAAGTAATAAAAATAGGAGAAAGTATGAAATATTTTATAAAAATACTGAACTGGAAAATAGACCCAGGAAAAAGAATTTAAGAATTATTGGACTACCTGAAAGTCATTATCAAAAAAAAAAGGGAAAAGAAAGAAAGCAAGAAAAAGAAAAGCCTAGACATCATATTATAAGAAATTATCAAAGAAAACTACCCTGATATTCATGAAAAAGAGGGTAAAATAAAAACTGAACGAATCCACAGATCACCTCCTATATAAATCCCCAAATGACAAAGCCCCAGAATGTTATAGCCAAATTCAAGAATTCTCAGGCCAAGGAGAAAATACTTCAAGCAGCCAGAAAGAAACAATTCTAATATCATGGAGCCACCATAAGGATTACACAGGATTTAGCAGCTTCTACAGTGAGAGATATAAAAGCTTGGGATATAATAGGTTTACAACCAAGAATTACCTAACACTCAAAACTGACTATATTATTTCAGGGGAAAGTATAGTGATTTAATAAAATAGATTTCCAAATATTCCTAAAGAAAAGAGCAGACTTAACCAGAAATTCTGTTGTCCAAATACAAAATTTAAGTGAACCATAAAAAGGTAAATAACAAAGAGTACAAATTTAAGAGCCTCAATAAGGTTGAATTATTTATATTCCTATATGGAAAGATAATATTTGTAACTCTTAAAAATTGTTAACACCACATAGTAGTTAGAAGAAGAATACATATAAGGTGTGATAGTAAGCTCTTTAGGATAATATGCAAAAAAAACCAAGGGGTGCAAAAGAGAGATGGGAAAATAATAGTAAAATGAGGGTAAATTATATTACAAGAAGAGGCATGGTGGAAACTACAACAGTGGAGGGGAGGATAAGGATGGCAATGGTTAACACTTAAACTTACTCTCATTGGAATTGGCTTAGAGAGGGAAAAATGGACAGATTCATTGCGGTATAGAATCCTATCTTACCTTATATAGAAGTAGAAGGAGAATAAGTAAGGGGCGGTAGGAAAAGGAGTAATATAAGGCAGAGGGATTTGGGAGGTGATCAAAATATTCTATAGAGACATAGGAGGGGAATAAGATGTGGGCAAACAGGGCAGTGATTAAAAGCAAAATACTGGTGTGGCAGAACATAATGAAAGGAGAAAGGGCAGGATTAAAAAGAAATTCAAGATGGAGGGGAATACATAAATGATAATTATAACTGTGAATGTAAATGGGATGAACTCACCCATAAAACAGAAGTGGATAGCAGAGTGGATTAAAAACCACTCTGTTTTAACCTTTTGTTTACCTGTTTGAGGCAGGTGGACACACAGAGTAAAGGTAAGAGGCTGGAGTAGAATCTACTGGACTTCAATTGAGATGGGGAAAAGAAGCAGGAATATCAGTCATGATCTTAGAAAAGGCTAAAGCAAAAATAGTTCTGATTAAAAGATATAAGAAAGGTAATTACATCTTGATAAAAGTTGTTTAGACAATTAAGTAGTATCACAACTTAACATATATGCACCAAATGGTATAGCATCCAGATTTTTAAAGGAGAAACTAAAGAAATTTAAGGACAAATGGACAGTAAAACTATACTAGTGGGGAGCCTCAACCTTTCACTATCAGTACCAGATACATTTAACCAAAAAATAAATAAGAAGTAAAAAAAAAGTGAATCAAATCTTAGAAAAATTAGATATAATAGATGTCTGGAGAAAATTGAAGAGGGATATAAAGGAATATACTTTCTTTTTAGCATCTCATACTTAATGGTTAAGTAGGGTTGCTTTAAGTTCTTGATTGATTTAGTTAAAGGTTGTTGATTGATTTCATTAAAAGAGACAAAGAGATAATGCTATCTTCACAATGCCCCCTGTGATACTTTGGGAGACTAGTTTCCCCAATGAATCATTTAACATAGCTAGCTTATATCTCTAAAAATCTTCTAGCTAAAGATGCATGTAATATTGCACTTTCTAAGAGGAAACTACAATAGTTGGAGATAAGAGGGAAATAGAAGAGAGAAAGCAAAACTAATGTTTTTAGGCACATTGACAAAAAACCAATTAGGGGGCAATCCCCTTTGGCATATGAGTTTACATTCAGAAAAATTATGTTTAATCCCCTTCAGTTTGATTCATTACATCCTAAAAAGTTTATTCTGGATCTTTGGTGCAGTGTAGGTTTCTTTATGTTACTTCTTCAAACAGTTCATTTCTTTTGATTCTCCTGAAATTTCTCTCAAACATTTTTAAATCTTGGATCTTACGAAAATTATACACTATCAGTGACCTTGCTAAGAAAAAATCCCCAGGACCAGATGACTTCACAAGTGAATTCTTTCACACTTAAAGAACAATTAATTCCAATTCCATACAAACTATTTGGCAAAATAAGCAAAGAAGGAGTTGTATCAAATTCTTTTTATGACACAAATATGGTGCTGATATCTAAGCCAGAAATACCAAAAACAGAGAAAGAAAATTACAGACCAATTTCCATAATAAATATTGATGCAAAAATCTTAAATAAAATACTAGTAAAGACACTATGGCAATATATCACAAGGATTATTCATTATGATCAGGTGGGATTCATACAAGGAAAGGAAAGCTGATTTAATATTAGGAAAACTATCAGCCTATTTAACTAAATCCATAATTAAACTAATAGAAATCACATGATTATCTCAATAGGATGCAGAAAAACTGACAAAATACAACACTCATTCCTATTGAAAACACTAGAAAGCATAGAAATAAAAAGGCCTTTCCTTAAAATAATTAGTATTTATTTAAAAAAAAATAAGTATCATCTGCAATGAGGATGTTAGAACCTTCCTAATAAGATTAGGAATGAAGCAATGATGCCCAATATCACAATTATTATTTAATATTGTACTAGAAATTCTGGCTTTCACAATTAATAGAAGAAAAAGAAATTGAAGGAATTAAAGTAGACAATGAGGAAAAAAAAACTATCATTCCTTGCAGATGATGTAATGGTATACTTAGAGAATCTTAGAAAATCAACTAAAATAGTTGAAATAATAAGTAATTTTAGCAAAGATGCAGGATACAAAATAAACCCACATAAATCTTCATTTCTATATACTTCCAACAAAGCCCAGCAGAAAAAGTTAGAAAAAGAAACTCCACTTAAAATCACTCTAGGCAATACAAAATACTTGGGAATTTACTTGCCAATACAACACAGGAATTATATGAACACAATTACAAAACAGTTCACACAAATAAAATTAGATTTAAACAATTGGAAAAGCATTAATTGCTCATGGAAAGGATGAACTAATATAATAAAAATAATAATCCTACCTAAATTAATTTACTTATTTAGTGCCATACCAATCAAACTACCAAAAATACTATTTTATAGAAGTATATAAAATTAAAAATTTCAAAAGATCAAGAATATCAAGGGAACTAATAAAAAATGTGAAGGATGATGGCCCAGGGATAGCAGGTCTTAAACTTTACTATAAACAATAATCGTCAAACCAACCTGGTACTGGCTTAGAAATAGAAGGGTGAATCCATAGAATACATTAAGGGTAAATGACCTCAGTGACCTAGTGTTTGATTATCCCAAAGATCCCAGCCTTTGGAATAAGAAGTCACTATTTGACAAAAATTGCTGGGAATTTTAGAAATATGGCAAAAATTAGATCTACATAAACATCTCATATCCTATACCAAGATAAGATCAAAATGAGTATGTGATTTAAATGTAAAGAGTGCTATTATAAGTAAATTAGAGGAACATAGAATAGTTTACCTGTCAGATCTATGGAGAAGGGAAGAATTTATGATCAAACAAGAGACAGAGAACATTAAAAGATATAAATCAAATAATTTTGATTATATTAAAATAAAAAGGTTTTGTACAAAAACCCCCAATGCAACCAAGATTAGAAGGGAAACAAGAAACTGGGAAAAAATTTTATAACAAATTTATCTAATAACAATCTCATTTGTCAAATATGTAAAGAACAAAGTCAAATTTTATAAGAATACAACCCATTCCCTGATTGATAAATGATCAAAGGATATTAATAAGCAGTTTTCAGATAAAGAAATCAAAGTTATTAATGATCATATGAAAAATGTTGTAAATCACTCAATTAGAGAAATGAATATTAAAACAATGCTGAGGTACCACCTCACAACTATCAGATTGTCCAATATGAAGTAAAAGAAAATTACAAATGTTTGAGGGAATGTGGCAAAACTGTGACACTAATGCATTGCTGGTGAAGTTGTGAACTGCTCCAACTACTCTGGAGGGCAATTTGGAATTATGCCCAAAGGGCTATAAAAGAATGCATACCTTTTGAATCAGTGATACCACTACTAGGTCTGTATCCCAAAGAGATTTTTAAAAATGGAAAAGGACATACTTGTACAAAAATATTTATAGCTGCTCTTTTGATGGTGGCAAAGAATTTGAAACTAAAGTAATGTGCCTCAGTTGGGGAATGGCTAAACAAACTGTGGCATATTATGGTGATGGAATATTATGGTGCTATAAGGAATCATGATCAGGATGATTTCAGAAAGACCTGGAAAGATCTTTATGAACTGATGCAGAGTGAAATAAGCAGAACCAGGAGAACATTATACATAGTAACAGCAACAATTAAGAATGATCAAATGTGATAGACTTAACTACTCTCAGCAATACAGTGATCTAGCACAATTCTGATGGACTTTTGAAATAGAATGATAACCACTTAAAGAAAAAGTGCTGTGGGAGTAGGAATGGAGGTGAAAGCATATGCTTTATCACTTGTTTATCTGGGTATAGTCACTTATGAGAGTGAATAATATGGAAATATGTTTTGCATGATAATACATGTATAACCCAGATTGAATTGCTTGATGGCTCTGGGAGGGGGGAGGGAAGAAAAGAGGGTGACAATTTGAATCATATCTGGAAAGCCGATGTGGAAACTTTTTATTAAAATTTAAAATAGAAAAAATCCTTAATTCCTTCATTGTGCAAATTTAAAAAATCCCTTAATAAATATCTACACAGCCCGCATGTTAAAAAAAAGTTCCTACAATAATTTTCTATGGCTCTTTCTATTTTTAAAGTCCATGCCCCCTGTAAAGAAATGAGTGGTACTTTTCATCTCAATTCTTTTGAAATCAGAATATAGTATTGTCTTGATAAAAGTACTAAATTCTTTCAAAGTTGCTTTTCTCTGTGATGTTGTCATTGTATAGATTATTCTCTTAATTCTGCTCATTTTACTCTTTATAAATTCATGAAAGTCTTTCTAATTTCCTCTAATATTGTCCATTTCATTTTTTTATATTTCTGTATCACTATTCATTTAGCCATTGCCCAGAAACACAACCACACAGTTTCAAATTGCTGACTACAATGAAAAAGAGCAGCTATAAATATTTTTGTACATATAGATCACTTTCCTGCTTAATCCCTTGAGGGATACTAGTAGTGGTATAGCTGTGTCAAAGGATATACAGTTTTTAGATTTTCTTAGCATAGTTTCAAAGCATTTTAGAGTTTGACTAGATGAATTCTCAATTCTACCAATAGAGTATTTCTCTGTGTAGTTTCTCTACAGTCTCGCCAGTAGTTGTCATTTTCCTCTTTTATCACCTTGCTAGTCTTATAGGTGTCAAATGGACCCTAATAGCTGCTTTAATTTTTATTACTTTGATTATTATTGATCCAGATAATTTTAATATGATTGTGTATAGACGAAAACAGTTACTTATTTCCCCTCTTCGTCTTCCCCAATCCCCACTCCTCCATTTACAAATGAGATAGTTCTATAAACACCTTTGGGCTTGGGTCTTATTGTTTCTTAATGGTAGAAAATGTGCAAACCATGGCCCTTGGGCCAGATGGGCCCTCTGAAATGTTCTATCTGGCCACTTGACATTATTCCTAATCTGATGAATAAAATGAATAAGATACAATACAATGAAACTTTGAAAGAGTTGCCTTAGAAACAGACTGACAGATGAGCATTTCCTTTCCTTTGGCCCCTGCATAAAAAGTATGCCCATCACTGGAGGAGATCAAGATGCTTTTGCCTGAGTCAAGAGTTTCTCTCTATCCCTCTTCTTTGGGATCATGAGTTTGGATTGATAAAACATCTCTAAGAACTTGTCAAGTCAATGATTAACTTAGAGTTATTTTCTCATGAGGAATTTAGTTTGTTGAAATAAGTCAAGTAATAAATCTATAAAAATTAATTACACAGTTTATTTTTTCTCTTTTTCTTCTAATTTGGTAATGACATTGACCTGTTCTCTTGCAGTCAAGTATGTGACTGTACCTGGATAGCTATTTCAGAAAAAAAAATGTTTCAAGAGTTTTAGAGAACCTGGCCACCAGCAGGCACAAAAGCATGGTGGTCTATGGAATGACATGTTTCAGAGTAAATACATGCTTTGTACACACTTGTTGAATTCCAATTTCATTAAGTAGACAGCTTCAAAAATCAAGTACACTTTGGGGAATCTACCATGGGAAAACATAAAACAAAAGATTTATTTATTTCATTTTCAGTATTGTAGACAGTGATATGCTCTTCTGTTATCCTTTCCCATTCTTTTTTGACAAAGGGCAAATAATGCTTTGATATGACTGGCACATATTTGAAACTTTTTCTCTCTTTAAAGTATCTGAATGCTTATTGTGAAAATCTCATGTATATTACTAGGCAAATTCATGTTGGGATTTAAGAAGAAAAACAACCAGTGTGCCATTACATTATCTGGGAAACCAGTGCAACCTCAAATGGTTTACCTTGGGACATTCTCTGGGTCCTTTTCCCAACTTGCTCCTCCTGTGGTGACTGGAAACATTTTTTTAATTGTGTTGCAATTTGAGTAAGCAAAAATTTTGAATTATTCTTTTTTCTTTGCATGTTAAAATCTCCTTCTATTATTACACCTACAGATTTATTTTCAAAGCCTCCCTGCCACTGTATCAATTCCTCTATGTATTCATTAGTTTATCAATATTATAGTTCAAACAGCACTGAGTTTATTATTTTTTGAAAACTGTATATTAAAGCAAGGAGCTTGGTGCAACTACAGTATATAATGTTAGAGAACAAAGAGAGGGGAGATTAGTTTATTATTTGCATTTTAGAGGAAATGGATTTTTACTCTATTGCCCTATTAATGTTCACAGTTTTTTTTCCCACAGATTCTAATACTTATTTCTCATGCCTATACCTGAATCTATATAAGGGAATACAACAGCTTTGGCCTCTCACAGTGACACAGTTCATGTTTGCAGTGGGCTGGAACAAAGATCTTCTGCCCCTCTGCTATTGCTTAATTTTAGCTTTTGATTTTCACATTATTCTATCTTCATTGTTTTTGAATCATAAAATTGGCCCCTCTCTTCTTTTGACAATACTATGTGATACAGAATATTTGTCTAATTATATGGAGAACATTTTGTTCTGGTAAATCCCTATCATTCTCCAATGTGTATATATACACAAGCACACACCTATAGACAGGTGCATGCACTGGGTGTCTAATTGATCAGAAATGACAAAATGACAACTCTGAATCATTTTTGAAATTTTTCTACTCTGAAAAGGCACTTCAGTAGAAGTGTTGCAATTAGTCAATAAATTTATCAAAGGCCTACTGTGTGTCAGATCATGGTCTAAGCCAAGGATCGGCAATGTATGGCTCTTGAGCCATATCTGGCTCCACCTCCCCGATTGGCCAGTCCAGAGTCCCAGGATGTGCCCCAGGGGGCCTTTCAGCCCCCACCCCGTATTCCAGTGCCTTCCGCCTCCATCCTCCTCCTTCCGCAGGAGTTTATGGCTCTCATGGCCAAAAAGGTTGCCGACCATTGGTCTAAACAATGGGGATAGAAGAAAAACAAAAGATGGTTCCTACTCTAATGCAACTCACATTGAATTCTGGAGAGGGTATAAGCAGATATATGCAATTAAATATATATATGTATGTATATATATATTTCAAATAATTAACAGAGATAAGAGAAGCCATAGCACATTGGAGAGTGCTCTGCTTCCGGAATCAGAATTACTTGAGTTCATATTCACTTACTATCTGTGACCCTGGGTAAATCACTTCCTTTCTTCAAGGGCAAAATGGTAATATTAACAGCAACTGTATTATAGAGTTGGTGTATCAAATGAGATAATATTTGTAAAATGCTTAGTAGAATGCTTGGCACATAATAGGTGCTTAATAAATGATGGTTTGTTCCCTCCCTCCCTTCCTCCCTCCTTCCCTTTCTTTCTTCCTTCTTTCCTTCTTTCCTTCCTCTCTTCCCCTGTTCCCTCCATATTTTAATTAGAAAATAAACCCTGTTGCATCCTCCAATCAAAGTGAGGAGGAAGCTGAGGGAGGTGGTGTCCTTTAAGTTTTGAGTTAGCAGCATGGTGAAGAGTTTATCTGGAATGGGATCTTAGTCTGTGGACTTGAAACCAGGCAAGACACATACGAAGGGTAGTAGTACATATAGCAATGGTATTCATTGTGTTATTTCTACCACCTCTTTTCAGTATCATCCCTGCTAATATGCTGGAATTATATTTTCCATACATCTCATTTTTCTGTGCTGTTTTATTGATGTCTTTATATTTTACATGACAAAATCCCTATATAGCTTTTCTCCTCTCTTCTAACAAAGATCACTTGATCAAAGTGGATTAGTGAATCAGAGCCCATGTCTTCCTGTAGTTGATGAGTTCAACAGATGAATTCCCCTGCCTCTGAAAAGGAAGAAGGGAGATTTTTTCACCCTCCCTGCAGAATCATTAATAACTATTGCACTTAGTCAGAATTCAGCTGCCTTTTTCTCAGTGGTCTTGCACAAGACAATCCATTCTTCTACTTTGAACATTTTCACTGGCCATCTAGCATGCCTGGAATCCTGTCCCTTCTTATCCTGAACTCCTGATCTCCCTGATTTCTTCCAAGTCACAGATAGTCTTTTCTTCATCAAGAAACCTTTCCTGAACTCCATTAATGTTAGTGCTTTATCTCTCCTGGTTACCTATAATTTATCTTGAATATAACTTGTTTGTATGCAACTGTTTTATGTTATTTTAACTGTGAGCCATTTGAGAACAAGGACTGTTTGCTTGTTTTATGTACATGGAACATAATAGATACCTATGAAATCCTCAAATGTGTTGTTTCTTAAATTATACAAATGTTATTAAATTAACTTGTTATTATATGGTTAACTTTCTCCAAAATTATTGATGCCTATTATCTTTCCAATTTGAGTTAAATACACAAAACTCTAAAGCTTTTATGAACAGTTGGTTTAAATGAAGACTTAACTTTTGCTTTTGCCTTTTTTGGAGCATATGGCCAGGATTGGAATTCAGGGCTTAAGCAATGTGGCTTTCACACATCCTACCCCCCCACTCCAGTTTCAGAACACTAAAATGAATTCACATTTCTATTATAAGTGGATTACTATGTCCTATTTTTCATAGCTTATCCAAAATTGATTGTTTCTTTCTTTATTTGTTGGTTGTTTGCATTTCTTCTTTTGGAAACTTTCATATGCTTTGGAGAGTAACTTACTAGAAAATCATACATTGTCTTGGACATCTAGGAAAATTCTTAATTTTTCTCAAGACATTTAGATGCTTAATGCAGATTTTTCAATAATTTAGTAGTTTCTCTTATCCAAACTGTTCTAATGTAAATGATTGTTAATTTGACGAAATCCAAAAGATTTACTTTAGATTTAACAACTTCTCCATCCATAGTTATGTTAATAATTCTTCTCCAGGATTTTAAGAACTTCCTTCCATAATTTAAAAAATTATGACCCTTTCCTATTTACATTGACTATTCATTTGGAGCTAATTATATTTATTTAGTCAGTAATGAAGCACCTATAAGTGTTTATTTTGCGTCACGTATGTACTAAAATTGAAACTAGAGGACTTAGCAACTATGAAGGATAGGAAAGAACTTTTTAAAAATTAATAATAATCAGCTTTGAGGCATAAGAATGCTTTTTTCATCAAATTGCTTCAAAGTTTTACCTGAAATTCTTGTCAAATAGAGAATACTTCCACTCACTATATGTGTTTTTGGATTTTTGAGATGCTACACAGCTTGGGTTTACATCTACGTTTCGATGACCTAGCCTGAGTCATGAATAATTTTTTTATGAATTCCATTGATGACTACTGCTTTGCACATTTGAAATAGGATAATGCTGTGTCCCCTTCACAAATGCATTTTAAACCATTATTTCCTTGAAATTCTTTATATTTTTCTTTTCCAAATACATGCTAGTATTAGTCAAATCTTATGATTAACTCTTTATAGTTAATTTATATTCTAGTGACTCTGTAAATGAATTGAAGTAGTATCATTTTTTTCATGTTGGCACAGAATAGTTTTGAACAATAAAAGTTTTTTTTCTAATTATTTAAGGCTTCCTTTATTTTTATAGAGTTCTTTAGAGTTGGATAGAAAGAGTTTAAATCTTGAGTGTTTCATGGCAGGTTAACTATTAGATATCGCCTTCACTCTTTTAGATATCATGAATGGAATTCCCTTTTCTCTCTTTAGTTAACTAAAATTTATTCTATTTATAAATTTTCCAAAGTTAAAAGATCCCGTACAGTGGGCATCAATGTCACCTGATCTCATGAGTAAGTTTAGAATATTCTGCAATCCGTTTGATAAAATTATTGAGTTAGTATCAAAATTCATCTGTTCTATTGGTTTATGAATTTATTTTTATGTTTTATTTCTCCTAGATTTGGATTTCAGTACTACGTCTTTCTCAAAGAAAGAATTTAGTGAGATATCTTCATATACAGTTTGTAAGCATAGGGGTTAATTATTCTTTAGGTATTAGGTAGAATTCCCTTGTGGATAACCTCCGACCCTGGGAGTTGTTTTGTTTTAGGTAATTCTTGTTTGGGGGTAGTGTTTTCACTTTGGTAGTTCTTTTACTATTTCTTAACTTTTCTCTATGACTGAGGTGTGTTTCATGATTTATTTCCTATTCTATTAATTTGGACCCATTAAATATATATGGAAATATTCATTAATTATATTTTTTAAGCTTTGATTACATATACCTGGCCTAGTCATTTCTGCTCATTTTTGTTATTTCCTTTTTGTTTACATTTTCTCCTCCTCACATCTGATTAGTGAAATTTTTCCCTTTCCTTTAAAGAAATCACATTCTCTAATATTTCATCCATTTTACTAGAGTTTCAATAGAAGGTCTGATCTCTATCATAGCAAAAGCATTTTTGTTTTGAATTTTGGTTATTTAATTCTTGACTTGCTAATTATTGTACATGTTTGGAGGATATTAATTTGTGAATTTTCTAGTTTGTTTTAGTTGCATTCTCAGTTTGTTCCTCACCTCTTTCTTTGGATTAATGAGATAGTGATTTAGAGAATGGCTGTAGTGCATATAATTTGGGAAGACAATGAAAGGGCAGAGGAGAAGATGGAGAGTAGAGGACAAGAGAAAGGGGAGTACTGGGAGGATAAGGGACACTTTTAAAAAGAACACAGGAGCTAGGTCCTCCATTGAGGGAGAATGACCTTGCAAGACCCACATTGACCTTGTGGATGCGAATGTGTTGTGATGTAGTGTAAAACTGATTATTTTCAGAAGGTTCCTATAGATGAGATCAATTATTCATTGGAGTATTTGGGTAAGTACTGAGTAACCTACATCCCCTCATAGTTTGGTTTGGGATTTAACTGTGTAATTTTCCTTGAGTGAAGCTCATTAAGATTTCTGTTTTTTTGGTTTTCTTTTTGCTTTCTCATCTTTTAAAATGGTATAATTTCGACCTTATTTAGATATGAATCCTTTGTTCCTATTTCCTTTTTAATCCCAATTTTATTCTGTTCTGGTCTCTAAATGGTATTCAGCATTTTCCTTTCTGCATTTATTTATGAGTTCTTCATGCCTAATAGAGACATTTTGAGTTGTCATGTAATACTAAATATGTATGTTCCTCATAAGGTCCCTTCAGTAATCACTAGAAGTTCAATGTCTGTAATTTTTCTTTATTTTTCTGTTCAGCTTACTTACCCTTTGTTTTAAGAATAGAAAGGAGAAGGTGGTTTACCTTTTAACCACCCAAAACTTTTTTAATTTCATCTTTCTCTTCTTTGTTTCAGTATGTGTTGAGGTTCTCCTTTCTCTGTCTTTAAGACCCAGATCTGCCTCAGTTTCTCTCCTTACTATCCCTGATTGAATTAAACCTTAAAGGAATGATTTTAAGAATTAAATAGGATGTTATTAAAACAGTAACTGGATCCTACTCTCAGTTTTTTTCCCAAAAAAAAAAAAGGTAAAAATCCATGTTTTATATTAACATCATTGCAAACAAATTTTAAATGACCATCATTTCTGTCTCTACCCATACAAACATTTTCAATCTGATAATCTGGCTCCTGACATGAGTTTGCATGTACAGGAAGGACCTGGGATGTGAGTTTTGAACTGCCTTTCAAAATATCTTTGTGTGATCAGATGAATTTAACCTTCACTCTTAAAAAGAGAATTACCATTCAAAGTAATCCTTCAGGAATTCATAGAACCTAGTTTCTCTTTTGCAATAAAATTAATATAGATTTGATGGGGAAAAAGCAAAGATCTGCCAAGGTTTGTCTAACAAATTCATAAGCAGAAAGGTCAGTGCTGTTGATTTATTTATATCCAGAATTATGGTCCCTAAATAGGTCTCTAGATGAAATGTAGATGACACAGAAGGAAAGACGGAGAAAGTAACTGGAGTACCATAAGCATACATAAAGAAGGCCCATGCTCCATCTGATAAGAATATTAATTACATTCACAGATCAGTTCTTAATATGTTTGAAAGGGGAAATGATACCATAGGGTTGGGCAAATGATCTTGGACTATATTAATATCAGAGAAACACAATTAAAAGAACATCAATACTGTAAACTCATCATTCAGTTTTGGCTTATTTACCAGGATATTTTCAAATGTCAACTATGTGCCTCCTTTTGAAGCAATATAAAAATAAAATCAAAATGGTCAATGTCTTCAAGGCACTCCGTACTTGATGGTGAGAAATACTATGTACCCAGGAAAGGGAAATTATCATAATTACACAGTAGAAAACAAATACTTTCCCAGGGGAAAAAAAGACTAGCACCTGGGGAAATATGTCATTGAAGGAAGATAATGATAGTTTTTTTTGGTGACATTGTGACACAATGGATAGGGTCTTAGACTGAGGAAGATTACAGTCATAATTCTGCCTCAAACATTAAGTAGTGGTCGGACCCAGGACAAGTTGCTCAGCATCTCTAAGTCTCAGTTGCCTCATCTGTAAAATGGGGATAATAGTAGCATCTACTTCATAGGGTTATTATAAGGTTCAAATTGGGCAATTTATATAAATCATCATGTATAAAGCAAACTAGGGGTCTCATGAAGAGAAGGCAATGTGGGCAGAGGGAATGCCAGGAATGGAGCATGGATTAAGTAAAGGCATCAAAACAGAAGGTGGAATATTGTGGGTGGGAAATAAATTCATTCCTAGTTACGTTTATAGTTTGACAATGAAAATCACGTTTACTACTTTTTGGGGCTACTCATCCACTTTTGCCCAGCTCTCACCTATAACTCCAAGAAACTGTAGCATGCTCAGTGGCCATTCCCTGGTAAAATGATCTCAGCAGACTGACTAAGTCAGGTGAAGAGTAACTGCCAGGCCTCAACTCTGTCTATGACATGGGGATATGTCTACCTCAAGCATGTGAAGATGCTGCGTAGTAGAAGGGCCGGATGAGAATGATTGCTTCCAGCATCCATGAAGGCAGCTACAGCAGGTGCTGCGGAGTGCCCAGAGCTTGATCAGACATCACAGGCACTAAGTTCATCCACTGCCTCCTGGTCATTGCTGGTAAACCTTGACTTTTGTCTTCTCTGTGAAGTTAATACAAATTGTACCTCCTGTTCCATTTGAAAACCCATTTTAGTCAGTATCAGCCCCACCATTTGACTGGGCATGCATGCATGCTATGGGAGGATACCAGAGGCCTCATGATTCCCTGGCATCTTGGAAGAGGCTGGTCCTGAGTCTCATGTATTCCCTGGAAGTGTGAAGACAGGGCTCTAACCTAGACTGAGGTCAAGTTTATCCAATCAGAGGGACTCAAGAGGAGTGCCATCACTGAGAGAGAGGTAAGGGGAAGTGTCCCTCACTCTTAGAGCTGGAGAATTTTCCTTACATGGCTGCTTTTGGGTAGGGAAAGGAGAAAAGTGAGAAGAACTCAGATTAACTGGAGTGGTCAGGTGATTATGTTTCTCTCTCTCTCTATTTCTCTAATTTTTACTAATAAATAATTATGAATAGATACAGAGACTCCAGAGAATTTTAATCATGACCCTTCCCAATAGACTCTTATGACTTTGGAAGGAAGAGTAAAGTTGAGGAGTTTGTCCAACTCTGCCTCACTTAAATCCAATTCATAGGCAAGACAAGACATCACCTTGTGATGTCACTGGTTCTCTTCAAAATGAAGGACAAATGATAGCAATAATGTTAATAAGCCTGAAAATGTAATCTGGAATTAGAGAGCAAAGGATTTAAGGATAATCTGTGCACACAAACATTTAAACACAAACACACACACACACACACACACACACATACACACGCACATGCATCCTTAGGTCCTATGATATTCATGATGAGAGAATTCAATTCAACAGGAAGGTTTTTCCAAGGAAGATGTCAGAGTAGACTGCATATATACCATCATTGTATTGATCTTAAGAGGTAGTAAACACAAAATGATCTCTATTTTATCTGTCTGACTACTAAAAAAAAAACTCCAAAGAAAAAAATTCTACATTCAGTGCTAGGCTCCAAGGAAGAGCTCATGTATGTATCAACATTTGTAAAGGGACAAAAACAGTCACTTCTGCTCAATGACCATTAATGACAAGTGAGGCACAAAATCAAGAGTTGCATGCTCACCATGGGTGTTCACCATCACCATTGAGTAGCTCTAGCATAAAGGTCATATCCAATCAGTTTCCCAATAATTAGTGACATTTACCAGATGCTCCTGCTTTGAGATGGCACTTTGTGGATTTTATCAAGTCCCAGAACATCTCTGATCTCCTATAAAAGGTTTACTCTAACTTACTCACATAGGAAAACAAAAGGAAGGACAGTAACTGGCCAAAGAATGCATTTCGCCTGATGTTAATGACATGCATTTAGGATGACAATGTGAATAGTTCAAGAGAAAAAAGTATTTGTCTATGTAAAGATTTATCTCCTGGAATGGCATCAGAAGGACCCAATAGATGAAAGCAAGCCTAATGGGAGATCAGTCTTAATCCAAATTTGGAAGCTGGATAATTCTTTGGCTCTCAAGTTCCTGCCTAAAACAAAGGTTCATCATTTTATCCTCATAGTCTCATGATACTGATGTATCCCAG
Source organism: Gracilinanus agilis (assembly GCF_016433145.1). Classification (NCBI taxonomy): domain Eukaryota; kingdom Metazoa; phylum Chordata; class Mammalia; order Didelphimorphia; family Didelphidae; genus Gracilinanus; species Gracilinanus agilis. The sequence goes on from NC_058134.1 coordinate 2,654,929, forward strand.
CAAGCCACGGCAAACTCTAATCTCCAAAGACTTGAAATCATGGATCACCCAAATGGCAATAGACAGTCACAGTGTGGAATCCATGGATTGCAATACATTACGGACAAGTAATTATTAAGTATTATAAAGGATTTTATCAAAGGAACGTATGATCCAAGATATGATAATATGAAGAGAATAAAGGATAACTGCTATATGCATGTTCTTCCACTGGTAGTTTTATGTCATAAAGAGAAATGAAGGAAGTCTTAAGCACATTAGGTGGATTTCCTATGATTAACTTTAGGGAGACACTCTGGCACTCTGCAGAGATTAACCAAGGGAGAGGGGCAGCTGATCAGAGTTCTGTATCTCAAGGACATGCTTAATTAGTGGGGATATTTAGTTAGTCAATAAGGGTTTAAGAAATACCTACTTGTGTGCCAGGCACTGTGCTAAACAGCGGAAATACCAAGACAGGTAAAACAGAATTTACCAGTCAATGCAGATGAAACCTCCTTAGCAGGCATTAGCTGATGGTCTTCATGAGTTTTGTGATCAGAAAAAAAACTTAGCTCTGTGGCTGTTCTGGCTAAAAGGTTATCTGTGACTTTAAGGAGGCTGCATTTTAAATGAAAGATAAGCAGACTATTTCTAGATCCATCCAGAAAATCTTTCCCATACAGGAGGTCTTGGTAAAGGGGTCATCTTGCTTATTGGAATAGCCTGCTTGGGCCAAGGGATGCTTCTATCCTGTGGGGGATGTTAGAGGACATTGAGTGGTGTGTGTGTGTGTGTGTGTGTGTGTGTGTGTGTGTGTGTGTGTGTGTGTGTGTGTGTATGAGAGAGAGAGAGAGAGAGAGCGAGAGAGAGAAACACACACACACACACACACACACACACACACACACGCACAACACACAGAACCAGAAAGATTTCATCTTGGATATATGTGAAAATTCAAACATCTTCCAACAGTAGGACACATTGTGACCCAGGTCCATTTTTTGGTCCATCCTCTCCACTTTTGGAAGTCCCTCAAATGCTTTCTCTGATCTCCAGTGTAAAGCTCTATCCCTGGCTTGCCAAATGCCACTTTCCTGGGGCTTTTCACACTCCCAATTTTGCAGCAGCAGCAACTGAGATAAATTGCTGTTCGTTATGTTTTTAAAAATAACTCTATTAGCTATTCAGTTGCCCAACTCAAAAGAGCAAATTAAAAAAAGGAATGATGAGCAAAACGATTTCTTTTCTCTTTTGCAGCTGCACAACACATTCCCATCACCCTTGTGATGAAGGCAAGAGCAGTGGAGATAGTTGAGTCTGGATGAGGAGTGGTTAGGCTCAAAACTATATTACTCAAGCATAGGTAGGAGCTTTGACCAATGGTTTCCCGAGGCAGCCATTGACTTTGATGTTTGAAATTATATCCTCTTGGAAGAATAGACTCAAATAGTTATTTATATGTGTGTGTTTGTAATATAGGCATATATGTATGTACATAACTTATTTTGCTAATGCCTTCATTCGCACTGAGTTACTCCTCACCTCCATTCCAGAGAACTTTTCCATATGACCAAAACAACAAAATTAAAGAAAATAAAACAGCCAAACCAATCAATGTATTGAAAATTCTGAAACTTTATTTGCTATCCAGGCCTCTGAACATCCTACTCTGAAAGGGGGTGGGAGAAGTTTTCATTCCAGTGTCTTCTTTGGGGCCAAGCTTATCTTTGCAATTGTTTAAATTGTACCTTTGATTATTTCATAGTTGTTGCTCTTGCCATTTATATTATTCTGCTCAGTGTGTGTGTGTGTGTGTGTGTGTGTGTGTGTGTGTGTGTGTGTGTATGCATTTGGCTTCTTTGACTTCATTCTGTATGATGGAAGTCTATTCATACTTTTCAATGTTCATCATACTCATTGTTTCTTGTAGTTTGGTGATGTGCTATTAAATTCATATTCTATGATTTGCTAAACCATTTCTCAAATGTTAAGCATTTTTCTTTTTTTCTAGTTCTTTACTATATCACTTAAAAAGTCCTACTCTAAGTATTCTGTTTTATATCGTACCTTTCTTTTTCGTCAGTGTCCTCTCATCTCGAGGTCAAAGGATATGTAAATATGAATCCCTTTTTTTGTATAATTTAAAAAATGTTTCTAAAAAGTGGTTGTGCTAGCTCACAAATCTACCAACAATGCATCAGGATGTGTATCTTAGCACAATCACTCCAATACTCACTACTTTCTTCTCATTATTCTCAATTTGCTGTAATTGAAATAAAATCTCACTTTTGGTTTGAATTTTTCTTGTTTTGATTTTTTCATATGATTTTTAATTATCAACAGTTTATTTGAGTACTGCTTGCTCATTTCCATTGGTCATTTATTTCTTATATGGTTGCTTTTGGCCTTGTACATTTTGGTCAATTGTGTACATATTTCAGATACTGATCTTTTACCTGAGAAATTTTATTAAAATTTTATCTCCTTTATCCTTTTCCCTTCTCAGATAAATTAGTGTTGTTCATCCAAAAGCTCTTCAATTTCATGTAATCAAAACTAACTTTTATAATTGCCTCAATTGCTGCTTTAGTTAATAATGCATCTACTATCTATACTTGTAAAATATGGATGACATCTTTCTCTTTTATTCTTAATGGCATGATATTTAAAATTTATGCCACATATCTATTTTTACTTCATTGTGAAATATAATATAAAATGTTAATCTAAGCCTAATTCAACAACAAAGTATTGAGTTCAATTATTTGTAATTATCTGTTGTCGAGTATGTTTCATTGATCTGATTTTCCAGATCACAATTTCATGACTTCTGCTTTAAAATATAGTTTTAAATTCTAGAAACCTTATCGCCCTCTCATTCCTGCTTCTTAATTTAAAAAAAATCCCTTGAAAACTTGGATCTTTAGTTCATACAATATTGAGATCTGCAAAGCTTTGCTTTTACAGTTTGATAGTTATAAAATTAAAACTTCAAATTTGCTTTGTTTGCATTGTAACTTTTATCTCGTCAAACAGCCTGATCAAGAGTATGGAACATTCTTTTGGCTCTTCAAATGCTCTGTATTTTTAAGGAGTAGGTTGTCATTGGATATATAATTATTAATTCTATATTTAGAGATTGGCTTCCCATAATATTTTTTTTGCACTTAACAGCTGTTTTTAATGATATTTCTCTATTATTGTCTCTTTGGAAATTTAGTTGATTTTTTTGCATGAATTTTGTGGCCTTCAATTTTATTACAGCTTTGAATTGTTCAATTAGTTATCTTTGTTTACTCCTTAAGATTTTCGTAGCTAAACTAGCATGTTCTCAACAAACAGAGATCATTTGTCTGCATTTAACTTATCTTTAGAGCTTTAATTTCCTTCTCTTATTGATGTGGGTAGGCATTCTAGAACTGGACCACATGATGGCGAGGAAAGTGGGCATTCTTGATTAATGTCTTTTTTGTGATACTTTCCAGTGTGCGTAGTGCCATTGGATTTCATTCTTGCTTGTATCTTAATTAATTAATTTTTACCAATTCTATTTAATAACAAATTTCCACATAACTTTTCTGACATTATATGATCCAAATTGAGCCCCTTCCTCCCTTCCCTCCCTCCTCCTAGAGTTGGCAAGCAATTCAACCTGGATCATCCATTTATTGTCATCTTTCTTATATTTTAGATACTTTAAAAATTATCTCTCAAAAAACCCTTTTACACTTATATTTGGTAGAGATCTTAGAATAAACAAATGTTATAAAACATTCACATTGCATTTTCTGATATATTTTGTCACATTAGTATTATTACCTGCACTGTCCTTTCCTTCCCCGGCCTCTTCACTCTCAGAGAGCCATTCCATATAACAAATTATTTTTAAAGAAGGGGGGCCGATCAATAGGGAAAAATCAACACAAATGATCAAAGAAAGGTATGAAATATGAATTATGTACATCACTTGTGGGCCTCTCACTTTTGCAAAGGATGATCATGCCTTCTCATGAGATTTGTTTTGAGTGCATGTGCAGATGTTTGTATATATATTTATATATGCACATATTATATCCACACATATATATGCATGTACATATACACACATGTATAATTTATATGTTTCTGTGTATGTGTACATATATGCATGCATATATGGAGCTCTTTCCATGTTTCTCTGTCTTCACCACAGTGATAATTTCTTATAAAACAATATTCCACTACATTCATGTAGTGATTCACAACCCTACCACTGCACTAGGGCGTCGCAACACTTCAAAATCCACATCGATTTCCCCATTGCTATGTCATATTCCTTGAAATTTGCTAAAACTACTCAACTTTCCATCAAAAAGGAATTGTTTTACAGCTCTTCCCCCCTCTCCCAGCTTAATAACTTGATTGCTGTTAGTTATCTTTGTTTGTTTGTTTGTTTGTTTTGGAATGGAAATATAGTAAGAACTTTTTGTTTAGGCCATGTGAGATCTTGCTGTAGGTAGCACAGAAGTTCAAGCCTGTTGGGATTGTTTGCATTCTGGCCGTCCATCAGTGTGTTTTCTCCTCCAGACTTTTGGCATTTGTCAATCTGATGAGCATATAATCTAAGCCTTTCTCTAAGTCAATGATAAAAATGGTAAAGAGCACAGAGCAAAGGATCATTGGACCACAGACCCAGACCTGCAATGTGCCTCTTTGGCCAACTGGATCAACTCAGTCTTACAAACAAAGAAAACCTATAAGAAAGTAGTGTTCTCTGAAGGGTCAAAGAGTGCGCCCCAGTATATAATAGGAAGTCTCACAAGCCAGTGTTAACCCAATCGTAGCAATTCTTCTCATCCAAACATAGGAAACTTTGCAATCATAATGAATCCCTATAAAATCGCACAGAATGCGGGACTCCGTTATTTGCTTGCTATCCGAAAGGCCTTCCCGGTGCAACTGCTGGGGCAGAAATGATGAGGAGGGAATGACCGTACCATTATTTCTGAGTCTCTAATTTTCACGGCCCAGGCCCACTGTCCATTGGCATTGCTGCTGCTAAGCGTGCACCAAAGCCTATTTAGTAGTGGTTTAGAGGTAGATTCATTGAAGTTGCTTCATTTCAACACAGAGGAATTCAGAGATGTTGGACACGTGTTTCTGCCCATCGATTTCCAAGGTCCCATGAAGGGAGAGAAAGGTAAGTGAGTATCTTTCTGGAGCTAGTGTTTGTCTTCAATACGAATCTATGAATGATGATTTTGTGTAGATGGATATGACCAAAAGATGAGAAAAGGATTTCTTGGCCGATGGCAGTTTTCCAGTCACCTTTGGTCAGTGAGATCACGTCTCCATTTCCCAAGATGCAAAGGTGACTTTTAGAATGTTTGTATCCAATCATTTGCATTATGGCATAGAGAGACCTATCCAGATTTATTCATTTTGTGAACTCAGAATTGTTATAAAGAGAATCGGCTAAAGAAAGGATCAACTATATTAAATGGAGTTAATACATCATGAAACTGACAAAGTAACACAGAGGCAAGTGAGGGAGAGATTTAAAAGAGCTTTGGTTTGGAACTGCAAGCTGTGGGTGGTCTCATTTCCAGCAGAACAATGCCATGAGGCACAGGACCCCAGCATTGTTAGCAACCATTCAAGTCATCTGCCATTTTGTCAGCTGGCAGAGCATCCCCACCAAGGAGAGAGAGCTCATCACGGCCTTGACAACGTTGGGTTCCACATCATTAGTTTCCATTTGATTCTATAGCAACAAAATAAGAGAAAATTAATTATAGTAGATGCTGGAAACCAAATAGTGGAATTAAAATCCCAGCATTCTCATTTAATGGCCAAGAAACAAATTACCCTATTACGGCAGAACAGCCTTTTTAACCTCCTGTGCTAGTTTCTGCATTTTGCACAAATGGAGAGCTTACACTCAGAAATAAACAACTTTATTAAAAATGAATTCTGAAACATGACTGTAGAGACTTGCAGCCAACAATTCCCATTGACATGTGAAGGCTAATGAAGAAACCGCCTCCCAATTTCTGAGAAGAAACGTTTACCTCCCTCTGTTTCCCTAGTAAACTGGTGTCCTATTTGACCTTCCTTCTTCATAATCATCTCTCTGATGGACTCAAGCTGGTGAAACAGGATGGCAGCCACTGGCTCCATCCATATGCACAATACTTTAGACTCAGTCTCAGGTTGATTAACACAGGGAAGAATGAAGGGCTCCATCTTGCATGGAATTGATCCAAACTTGTGGCTCAGATTTAGATAACAATGAGAGGAAGACTGAAAAAAAAAGGTCCAGGGGCAGAAGCAAGACTACAGAGTTTACATCTCAAAAGTGGGGGATAGAAGCTCAAAGCAAAAGCCCCCAAGCTCCCAAAAATTGACTGAGGGAACAGCTACCATAGATACACCTAGACCTCTGGATTATAATCCTTGATTTTTCCATCATCTCTCTAAGTGAACAAACTACAATTGGGGTATTACGGTACACGACATGGCAAATCAAGGACTTGAAAGTCCTTCTCCATCCCACATAATGTCTTATTAGGGGGCTGTCAATGAGAAATAGAATGTGGTTCCACAGGGCTGAAATAAGTAGTAACTATTCTGATGATTAACATGTTGAATACTTGAATTCCACAAATATTTAATAAGTTTCTTACTTTTTTCTTAAATTGATAACTATTAGATTGTTAACTCCTCAAAGGCTGTTATTGATACTATATATATATACATATATGCATATATATATATATATATATAGTATGTTCACAGATAAGGATAAGAAAAGTTAGAAAAGGAACGTTTAAGATTTTTGAACTAACTTTATTCCTTTAAAAAATAGGAATAAGACTTGTAGGTCAGGGGAATGTTCTCAGTGTCAGTTACCTACATTTTAGCAATGATTTTGACTAGGTAGCCATATTATTGAAAACAAAGTGGAACAGTTAAAATAAGGTAAGCTGAGTTTCTAAATTCCAAGAATCATCAGGAAAGCATGAATTTACCAATAAATAGAATCTTAGCTTCCCCAGTAGGCTAACACCCCACCCACAAATGAGGAAACATTTTCTTTTATGGATCCTAGGGAGTAAAGAACAAAGAGCTGAGCAGGGTAGGTGACATTATGCAGTTAAGGACAATATATATGGTTGGTTATACAGCTAAGACAGAAATGATGTAATTGGTTTGAAGTTGGAATCTAGGGGCTAGCAACAACCTCCTCATTTTCTCCTGTTCAGCGTTCGAGTCTACCTGCAAGATCAAAGATGGTAGCCCAGACTTCTGGACAGCAAACCAGATACCCTTGAAGGGAAGCTAGGCAATGTGAAGATTCTAGATTAGGTTCCCTAGTTTCCACCCACAAC